>NC_041380.1:1062155-1090615 GCF_002162155.2 Triticum dicoccoides
GTGAGCTCCTCCTCCCTCCTCTCCTCCCATCCCCTCATGGTTTCTCCTTCCTCCTCTCCGATGCTCCGGTGAACTCCTCTCCGGCGACCTCCTCCTCCTCTCCGGCGATGTAGGCGAGCGCCTCTCCGATGACCTCCTCCTCCTCCTCTCCGGCGAACTCCTCTCCGGCAAAAGAACGTACAAGATCCAAAAACAGGAACAAAATTTGAAATAATATCGTGCCAAAAAACGAGCAAAGAATGGGCAAAAAAAAAATCACGATCCAGATCGAAATTCAAAATTCAAAAATAGCAATGGTGCACGGTGGGGGTTAGACGGTGCGCCACTACTATTTTCCCGCCTTCAAAATTCAAAAATACTAATGGCGCACTAGTGGCCTATACTAATGGCGCACCGTGGCCTATACTAATGGCGCACCAGTGGTGCGCCATTAGTAAAAAATACTAGTGGCGTGATACTAATGGCGCACCAGTGATGCGCCGTTAGTAGGCAAAACTGGTGCACCATTAGTAGCCCTTTTCCTAGTAGTGTTCCCCAAGATTTGAATTCTCTCGGGATGTTAATACCGGTGCCCCCCTGTAGATCCAGGAGGTTCTTCTGCCCGTGTGATTGCTGCAGGTGGCGTTTCTTCCAAGAATTTGTTTGACGCTGCCAATGTTTCTTTGGTTAGGATTGACAGTCTTCTTGAAACTGTTTGTGGGGAGTTGGCTCGTGTTCCTTCAACTGCTGAGCATCTTAGTCGCATTGATGGGATTCTTCCTCCCGGACACTGATTTGATGCTGAGTCTTCGAAGGGGTCTTATCTATTAAAGCTAAATTTCTTGAAGAGCTTCGTAAGAGCACTTCCCACCTCCGGACTAGCGTTGGGCTGTTCAAGCAAATGCAGGATGCTCATTGCAAGCCTTTTGAATATGAGGCAAGTGTTGTTGTGAGACAGATTCAGAGGCAGGATTCTGTTCCTTCGGGTCGTGAAGGAGGCCACGTGGAGCGTACCAAAGAGGTTTGTTTATGTTGGCTTTTGATATTTCTTTGCAGTAATGTTTAACGTTAGCTTTCAGTTATTACTGTTTGTAGTCATATGCGAACATTATTGATTTCATGTGTCGTAAACCGTTTCTTTTTAGCACAAGTGTTCCTATGTGACCTTCTCTATTTATATAACCTGAACTTCAACTGCTACAGCACCTGAACTTCCATGACTGGCCCTTTTTTTGTTCCCTTTTGTATCTTAGAGTAGTTTATATATTTAACCTGCTATGTTTACTGTATTTGGACTTCCATTATATGTCAGTTGTGATAGCTGACCTTCACTGATTATGCAATATGAACTTCTGCTGATTAGGTATATGTTTTCTACATGATTTTTTTGTAGGCTGTTGATGATGATGCTAGGGTTGAGGAGGATGTTTTATCTGCGCATGAAGCTGCTCCTGTGCATGAGGCTGCCCCTGTGCATGAACCTGCTCCCGCTAGTGGCGTAATAGTTGATGAGGTTCATGGCAGTGAAAATAAGGTACATTTTTTCTTGTCCATTTGTCTTGTTGCCCCTGAGACGGACTTGCTGCCCCTGTGCATGAGGTTCAATCAGCCCTTTGTAATGACTTTTTGTTTCTTTTTGCAGCAGCAGAATGATGATGTTAGTGTTGCTCCAGAGAAGGTTGCAGATATGTCCGTCTCAGGCACCGGCTGCTCTGACGGGGTGGTCCTGACTGAACCTCAGTCGTCCATTGGCGCTGAAGTTTCTGATGCTGAGCAGGGCAAGACAACTGCAGACATCATTTTGGAGAAAGATCATGTTGAATTTGCTGTACAAACTGGTGGTAGTGCTGCTGTAAGCCCGGAGAAGTCTCCTGCAGCAGAGCCATCAGTTGATGTTGATGTTGTACAGGCACAACCAAAAGTTTTTCTTGTTTCAGATTCTCTAGTTGCTGCTGGTGTCCTTCTTGACGATGCTGCGACGTCTACTAGAGAAGACGATGAAGATACCGAAAGCGATAGCTATGAAGAGGAGGTTGATCATTCCAGTGCTGCCACTGGTCTAGGCAAGGATCCATGAAGAGAGGAGCATGGTTCTCTCTTATTTCCCCATCCGCTTCCCTCTTTGTTGTTTGGTTTAGTCCATGATATCCACTGTGAACTGCCTATGTGGTCTAAGTTGAACTTCTGGTTTTGTTGTTTGTCGTGTGGGTTATAAAGAATGTTAAGTGAACCTGTTTTCTATGTGGGTGGAGGTTTGTAATGCATGGGTTGTGATGTCCATGATGCTGTGGTTTTATCTTTTCTGATGTAGCAACTGTGATGTGCTTACGTTTTGAATGTTTGTGCTTGAATGTTGGTCTTAATTGAAACTATCGTGAATCTATGTGCTTTGAGTGTTGCTGTTAATTGATGTTTTCTTTTTGGTCAGCAGATAGCGACCTTGTCGTCGTCCGAAAGAAGGTTGATGACTTTTATTACAGTGTAACTAGGCTTAGGAATGATCGTTCCAAGAGATGAGTGCAGCTGCTCAATATTTACATCATCCATGTACCCACTGTGAACTGCCTGTGGTATCTTACTTGAACTTCCCAACTCTATGTACCTGAACTTCTTGTTGTTTACTTCTCTCGTGCTGAACTTCTGGCCTCTTTTGTACTGTACTGCCTGTTGTGATATAGCTGAACTTCTCTGCCTGCTCAATATTTACATAATCCATGTACCCACTATGAACTGCCTTTGGTTTCTTACCTGAACTTCCCAACTCTATGTACCTGAACTTCTTGTTTTTTACTTCTCTAGTGCTGAACTTCTGGCCTCTTTTGTACTTGTAAGTGCATCTAGTGTCACCCCTAGTTGGTTTTGGAGTATTGATGACAAACCTAGTTGAGGGACTAATATGTTTGTGAGAATTGCAGGATAACACAGGTAGAAGTCCCTCATTGATTAGGTTTTCCTACCAGAGATGACCCCTAAAAATGTATGAAGACATTGAAGTCAAAGGTGGTATATGAAGATATTCACATTGAAGACTATGACAAGAGAAGACACCGCATGAAGCCTATGGAGCTCGAAGATTTAGATCTTTCGTAGTTCTTTTTCTTCTGTGTTGAGTCATAGGAACCACCATACTGTTAAGTGGGGTCCAAGAGAACCAGTCAGAATGACTGAAGTGATGCCTAAACAAAACCTATGTCTTTGAGTGAAGACTTTGAGAGCGAATCTTATCCAGAGTCAGATAAGTCAGCTTTGCTTGTAGCCCAAGTAAAGTTGCCGTGTGAGTTTGAAATCTGACCGTTGGACCACTTGTCAGTTCCTTAGTGACCCAGGGTCATTTCGGACAAATCAGGTCGGGTTGCCAAGTGGCTATAAATAGCCCACCCCCTACAACCATAAACGGTTGGCTGCTCAGATTTAGAGTACGGCTTTTGTCGTTTGAGAGCAACCCACCTCGAAGCCTTTGAGAGAGAATTCCTTGCGAGGATAAAGCCCTAACCACCCAGAGCCAAAGAGAATTAGGCATCACTTAAGTCTTCTTGTCTATGTGATTTGAAGACTTATTACAATTGAGGATTGTGCATACTCCAGCCGGTTAGGCGTCGCGTTCTGAGCATCGAAGAGACATTGTGGATTGCCGGTGAACAAAGTCTGTGAAGGTTTGGGAGTCTACCTTGAAGACTTACCAGAGTGATTGGGCGAGGTCTGTGTGACCTTAGCTCAAGGGGAATACGGTAAGGACTGGGTGTCCTGAGCTGCGTGTTTAGGACTGGGTGTCCGGGACTGTGTGTCCTAAGGTTTAAATACCTAGCCGCCCTAACCAGACGTACAATTGTCACAGCAACTGGAACTGGTCCATCAAATCATTGTCTTCAACGAGTCACTGGTTTCATCTTCCCTTCCCTTTACTTACCGTTACTCCTTGTGAAGTCATTGTATGATTGCACTATCTTTTATCTTCACCGAGTGACTGTGTTTTCTGTTTGGCTTCATAATATCTTCCTACCTGATCCTTACTATGTTGCTGCTATTAGTCATTGTGCTTTCACTCCATTGAATACTTGACTATGGCTTGCCTAGTGTAGTCTACCTTCCGCTGCAGGGTAATGGGTTTATTTCTATCGTTTGTCTTCATAACTTCCACGTTTTGAAGACTTTCATAAAAATCGCCTATTCACCCCCCTCTAGTCGATATAACGCACTTTCAATTGGTATCAGAGCAAGGTGTTCCCTTGTTCTGTGTGATTCGGTTTAACCACCTGGAGTTTTAGCTATGTCGACTGCAGGGATAATTAAAGTCTCTGCTGCGTGCCCCATCTTCGATGGAACTGAATATCCCTACTGGAAGAATAAGATGCGCATGCATCTTGAAGCCATTGGCGTCGACCTATGGTATGTCGTCAAGAACGGCGTTCCCAAGGCTGGAGAAGGTGTCACTGCTGCTGATGTCAAGAAGTTCGTTCAACTGGACTCTACTGCCAAGAATATCATCTGTGGTCATCTGACCAAAGGACCGTATGGCCGTGTGAGTGCTTTGGAAACATCTAAGATGTTCTGGGACTGGCTCTCCAAGGTCAATGAAGGCGTCTCAACCCAGAGAGATCAGAGAATCAGTGTCCTTCGCAACCTCTTCAACCGCGTCAAGCGAAATGACAATAAGAATGTCCATCTCATATTTGACCGACTCACTGACATCACAAATGAGCTTCAAGCCCTCGGCGCTACTGAGATCACCAAACATGAAGTCGTCAAGACACTACTGAGATCACTTGATAGTTCGTTTGACACCCTAGCCCTGATGATTCAAGAACGTCCTGATTTCAAGACACTCGATCCGTCTGACATACTTGAGAGGCTCAACACACATGAGTTTCAGCTTTCTGAGAAAAGAGATATCTACGGTCCAAACTATGGGCGAACTCGTGCCTTGAAGGCAAAAGCTGTCTCCTCATCTGAAGAAGAATCTGACAACAGTTCGGATGATCCTGAAGACATTGGAAGGGAACTTGCTATGCTTGTGAAGAAGTTCCAAAAATTCACCAAGAAGAAAGGTTTCAGAAAGTCTTCCCGATCAAGCTCAAGGAATGATGAAGCTTCTGCTCACGACTACAAGAAGAAAACATGTCACAAGTGCAAGAAACCTGGCCACTTCATCTCTGAGTGTACACAGTGGGACAATGAGAACAAAAAGAAGAATAAGAGCAAGGAATATGACTCTGACGACAAGAAGAAAAAGAAATACTCAAAGTCTTCTTCCAAGTCTTCCTCAAAGTCTTCATCACACAAGAAGAGCTCATCTGGCAAGGCATGTGCGTTTGTTGGCAAGGAAATGGATTCAGAGGAGGAGTCCGCTTCTGAGGAGGCGGAGGTGGAGTCTGAGGAGGAGTCTGATTCAGGCGTCGCAAGTCTGGCTACAGCATACGTTGCCAAGTCCATCTTCAACACTGAAGACAATGACTTCATCACCGACACCGATGCAAATGACAAGGACTACTCCGCTTCTACCTACTGCTTCATGGCATGCGGTGCCAAGGTAAACACACGCACTACTCACTATCAAACATCTAGTGACGATGACTCTGATTGTGGTTCAGAACCCAGCTACAAAACACTTGGTAAAATTGCAACTGAACAACAGAAAGCTATGGAACATATTCAAAAACTGTTAGACAGAAGCGATGATCTGTTAGGTGCTGAAATGACTCGATCTGAATCCTTAATTGAAGATATAAAAAATCTTCACGTTAAGTATGAGGAACTTGAAAGTCTTCATGAAACTCTCTCAACAACTCATGAAAAGCTTTCCTATGATTATCTTCAAAGGAAGCAAGATCTTGAGAAATTGAGAGCGGCTCATGAAGATCTTCAAAAGGAAAACGAGTCACTTCACGCCGAACAGATCAGCTCCACTCAGGAAGGATTTGAACCACCATGTCTTAAATGCATTGAGCGTGATAATGCTACTACTGTTGCTGAATGTTCTACTGCTGCTACTGTTGCGATATCTTCAACTGTTGATGTGGGAACTAACCCCTCTGCTGAGGATTCCACTGCTATTGCTGATGAGAATGCTAGGTTGAAGACATTGCTTGAAACAGGGATGTACAAAAGTCTTAAAGGGCATCAAACACTATGTGATGTCCTCAAAAAGCAGATTTTGAACCGAAACCCGAGGAAAGAGGGTGTTGGGTTCGTGAGGAAAATGAATGCTGATGGCTCTTACTGGAAACCTGAGAAGTACCCCAAAACCACATGGGTTGCTGCAAAGGAATTTTCAGCAGATCCATCCACTCTATCTGGGTTCACTTGTGCTAACCCCGTTGTCATTGATGAATCCTTTGATGCAAACTATAAACTGTTTAAGAATCAGAATGGTGAAGTGTTTGCCAGGTACATTGGTACTAACTGCAGGAATGGACCGCCTATGAAGAAGATCTGGGTTCCGAAAAGGTGTCTGGAGAATCTTCCTGTGAATGTCATCATGACACCTCACGTGAAGAAGACAAACCTCAGACCAAAGGCTTCATACGGTCCAAAGGCTTCATACAAACAGAGGACTCACCAGAGTCGCACTAACGCAAATGTTTTGCAGGGAAACCATACTCAGGCATATGAATATGAGAGCGGTTCATCAAACCGCCATGTTCATAAGACCAAGAACTATTCTGCTTATTCTTATGAGTACTATTGTCCGCCTGCAAGACTGTTTGCTAGGGCTCCAAAGCCAAAGTTCTCAGATGCTGCACTTAGACTTATTGCTTCTAAGCCACCCCTGAAGATGTGGGTGGCTAAGAAAGCATAACTCTCTTTTGCAGGGAAAGGTCTCCATCAGAAAACCAAAATCGTCTGACGCTATTGCTGGGGACCTTAAACATCTTGTAGGGTGCAAGATCAAATGCCCGAATGGTCTTACTATGTACTTCGTTCCTGAATCGCTTGCTACTCTCCCTATTAGTCCTAATCTGGATCTATGCTTTCATAACCCACTGGTTTGTCAAATGTTTTTGCTTCACAATGCTCTTCGTGAAGCCTATCCCCTAACTGCACTATAGGGTACGACACCAGCGTCTTCAGAATGGATTATTGATAGTGGGTGTACAAATCACATGACTGGCAAAAGAAGCCTTATTATGGACTCAACCTTACGTCCATCCGACAAGAGCCACATCACATTTGCTGACACTGGTAAAAGTAAGGTACTGGGTCTAGGTAGAGTTGCAATCTCAAGGGATCAACACATGGATAAAGTCATGCTTGTTGAATCCCTTGGCTTCAACTTAATGTCTGTCTCAATGCTTTGCGATTTAAACATGATCATAATATTGGGAAAATATCGTTGCCTTGTTCTAATGGAATCTGACAAGTCTCTAGTATTTGAAGGGTATCGAAAAGATGATCTATACGTGGTAGATTTCTCAGCAGGACCACAGCTTGCCGTATGTCTTCTAGCAAAAGCTTCAGAATGCTGGCTCTGGCATCGGAGGCTTGGGCATGCGGGCATGAGGAACCTCCACACCCTGGCAAAGAAGAAGCATGTCATAGGCATCGAGGGCATAAAGTTCAAGAAAGATCACTTATGCGGTGCCTGTGAGGCAGGAAAGATGACGAGGGCCAAACACCCCTCGAAGACAATCATGACTACTACTCGACCCTTCGAACAGCTTCACATGGATCTTTTCGGTCCCACTCATTACTCAACTCTTACTACTACTGCTTATCTCTATGGCTTTGTCATTGTTGATGATTATTCTAGATATACTTGGGTGCACATAATCCTTTACAAGACTGAAGTGCAGGATGTCTTCAGACGCTTCACCAATCGAGCAATGAACAACTATGGCGCCAAGATAAAGCATATCAGAAGTGACAATGGCACTAAATTCAAGAACACTGGCCTTGATACATATCTTGATACCTTGGGCATCACACATGAATTCTCAGCCCCGTACACGCCACAGCAGAATGGCGTCGTTGAACACAAGAACAGAACACTCATTGAGATGGCCAGAACGAAGCTAGATGAATACAAGACTCCAAGAAAATTCTGGCCTGAAGCCATTGATACTGCATGCCATACAATCAATCATGTTTATCTTCACAAGATTCTGAACAAGACATCTTATGAACTCCTTACTGGCAAGAAGCCAAATGTCAGTTACTTCAGAGTATTTGGCGCCAGGTGCTGGATCAAGGACCCACATCACACCTCAAAGTTTGCACCAAAAGCACATGAGGGTTTCATGCTTGGATATGGAAAGGATTTGCACTCCTACAGAGTCTTCAATCTCTTTCATTATAAAGTGGTTCAAACAGTGGATGTGCGGTTCGATGAGACCAACGGTTCACAAAGAGAGGACCTGCCAAATGTGCTAGATGAAGTTCCATCCAGTGAATCAATCAAGCTAATGGGAACTGGATAAATTATACCTTCTGAAGCTCATCCTGAAGAAGAACTTATCATCTCAGCACCTGATCAATCTGAAGACAATGCTCAGCCTGAAGACATTCCCTCTAACAACGACAATGATCAGCAAGAGCAAAATCTTCGCCCTGTACATCCTCGTGTTGCCAATGAAGTGCAGATTGAAAGAATAATTGATAGCATCAATGCACTCGGTCCACTCAGTCGTTCAAGGGCAACTCAGCTAGCAAATTTCTATGGGCACTTCGCATTCGTCTCAATAACAGAACCCAAGAAAGTTGAAGAAGCCTTCATGGAACCTGAATGGATTCAAGCCATGCAAGAAGAGCTTCAACAGTTTGAGCTGAATAATGTATGGGAACTGGTCAAGTGTCCCGATCCTCGGAAGCACAACATAATAGGCACAAAATGGATATACCGCAACAAACAAGATGAGCACGGTCAAGTTGTCAGAAACAAAGCTCGTCTCGTTGCTCAAGGATATACTCAAGTGGAAGGCATTGACTTCGATGAAACATTTTCTCCTGTGGCTAGACTTGAAGCCATACGCATACTGCTGGCCTATGCAAATCATCACAACATACTTCTTTATCAAATGGATGTGAAGAGCGCCTTTCTCAATGGCAAGATTGAAGAAGAAGTGTATGTTGCACAACCACCTGGCTTTGAAGATCCAAAACATCCTGACATGGTATACAAGCTCAACAAGGTACTGTATGGCCTCAAACAAGCCCCTCGGGCCTGGTATGACACACTCAAATACTTCCTGAAGAGCAAAGGCTTCATACCTGGTTCCCTCGACCCCACTCTCTTCACGAAGACATATGATGGTGAACTGTTTGTATGCCAAATATATGTGGATGACATTATCTTTGGCTGCACCAATCAGAAGTACAGTGAAGAGTTTGGATATATGATGCAAGAGCAATATCAAATGTCTATGATGGGAGAGCTGAAGTTCTTTCTCGGTCTTCAAATACGACAGCAACGCAACGGCATCTTCATATCTCAAGAGAAGTATCTCAAAGATTGCCTGAAGAAGTTCGGTATGCAAGACTGCAAAGGCTTCACGACGCCAATGCCAGCCAAGCATCATCTGGGTCCTGACGACAATGGTAAAGAGTTCGATCAAAAGGTATACCGCTCCATGATTGGTTCTTTACTTTATCTATGTGCATCTAGGCCAGATATTATGCTTAGTGTTTGCATGTGTGCTCGATTCCAAGCGGCACCAAAGGAGTCGCATCACTTAGCTATGAAGCGAATTCTTCGATATTTGGCTCACACCCCAACTCTAGGATTATGGTATCCAAAGGGCTCAGAGTTTGATCTGGTTGGATTCTCGGATGCTGATTATGCTGGTGACAAGGTGGATCGCAAGTCTACATCAGGCACATGTCATTTCTGGGACGATCACTTGTATGTTGGTCTTCAAAGAAGCAGAACTGTGTATCTCTCTCCACTGCTGAATCTGAATACATTGCTGCTGGATCTTGCTGCGCTCAGCTTCTGTGGATGAAGCACACACTCAAGGACTATGGCATTCATCTGAAGCAAGTGCCACTCTACTGCGACAATGAAAGCGCCATCAAGATTGCCAACAACCCAGTTCAGTACTCGAAGACAAAGCACATTGAAATTCGTCATCACTTTCTCAGAGATCATGTTGTGAAGGAAGATATTGATATCATACACGTCAACACTGAAGAGCAATTGGCAGATATCTTCACCAAGCCCTTGGATGAGAAGAGATTTTGCAAGTTACGGTGTGAGCTAAATATCTTGGAATCCTCAAATGTCCTGTGATCAGGCACACATCCTAACCCTTATGCATATTGATGACTTAGATGTGCAACACACGAAGTAAAGTATATCTTCAATCAATGAAGACATACATTCTAAGTGTGAATACATTGATGTGGAATTTGACTTTGGAGCGCCACGATAATTGTGCGCCGTGTCTGGGTCTAATACTTCCTATACGGTGGGTAACGCCACCACCAAATGTCTATTTGAAGTGTTTCACTCATGGCGTTACCTTGCTATGTCTTCACATTTGGAAAGGCTTCAATCTCAACATGTCTTCATGATTATCTTCACTATGTTGATTATATATATATATATATATACCAGTGTTCTGTCCTCTACAGCATTCACTTATAGCTATGTCTTCCTGTTGAATCTTTTGAACTAAGTGAATGTGATCCGACCCTAACCTCTCTGTGTTTTCTATCTCAAACTCTATCTCTCCAAATCATATGCATTCTATTGAAACTGTCAAATGTCTTCTCTGCATCCTTGTCAGCAGAAGATACAGAGACAAACCTTCAGTCCGCTTTCAATGCCCATTCCTCCACATAAAACCCGGAGAAGTAGGAACGACCACCCGACAATCCAGGCGTGCGTGGGACGTGGAACAAACCCCAAAATTCTGCATGATGGCCACGTGTTCCTCAGATGCGAATCGCCAGGGGCACCTGTGTAATAACGCAGTGCTGCCCCTGTACCTATAAATACACACTTCATGGCGGTCATTATCTCTTCTTCCACTCCCACACGAACCCTAGCGCCACCGCTAGCCCTCGACGACACCGACAACGAAGCGCTTCGCTGCCGCAACCTCTCCGACACCGTCTTCACGCTGACCGCGGACATCGTCCTCTCCACCGTCGCCATAGGTGTCCTCCGTCGCCAAGTTAGGGCACGGAAGATCGAACTGCACGGCCTCATCTTCCACTCCGTCTAGCAGTTCTTAGTGTGGTAAATAAAACTTCCTTTTTACGGCACCATTGATCCTATGGCTTTGTCACTTTCTACCACAAGCAGTTTCTATTCACACAAGTTAGATCTCTCTCATACTACATCTCATAACATGCCTAGTATATTCACTTATGCTTCACAAAGTAGTTAGATTCCTCACTTGTACTGATCTCTGGATTCGTACAAATCTGGAACCAACTCCTTATCTATGAGTGAATGTCTTCGCACGATGAGGTCAATGTCTTCTAAACTGATTTATATTCAAAATCTTCTGAGAATGCATATGACCTCTTCCCCTTCCCTCGCACCTTAATGCTGTCACAGGTACATGTCCGTGGGAGAATCTCTTGGTTCTCATAGTCTGCATTCATTTGCAGAATTCTTATAGCATCATATCAATTCTCCCGAAGCCAGTTCCTGTCTGTCCAGCAAGCGAAAGCCCTTGAAGCCTTTGAACGTATTGAAGCCTTTCAGTTTAAAGTTCATGGCTTCAGAGAAATCAGCAAGGAAGGGTGGCAGAAAGCGTCGTGGAGAAACATCAAGAGATCTGCCAGATGACCTCTCAAAACTGTACAAGACAGATCCTGAAGAGGATTACAATCAGCGCAAGACCTGAATCCAATGGATTTGAAGATATTGGGCAGAACAATGGTTCAAATACCGATTTGTAACCCAGGAATATGCTGAGAAAAATGCCATCAAGAGACCGTGGGGAGACATCGTATACAAGAATCTTCAACCCAGGTCCAGAGATGAAGCCATTGAACAAGACTTCTATCCCTGCATGGTCCATGGGCCACAGCCTGCTGATGCACACCCATCGTCACTACTATGGTGTCATGACGACATTCTGTTCAAGCGCAACTTCCAGTTTGCCCAGAACTCTGCTAAGCAAAACAAGAAGACATTGGGACTAGACTTCAATCCTGGTCCCTCAGCTCCAAGGGCTGATGGCACACGAGATGCAGAACCCAATGTCGTTGGTCCTTTCTACAACCTTGAAGGTCTCATCACGCATATCTTGGTTCAAGGGACTGCAGTGAATGAACCTGTAGCTGACGCTGAATCAGATGAAGCGCCTGCAGCGCCGAAGCCAAATAAGTTGAAGAAGCCTAAAGGTTCAAAGCCTGCCCCTTCACCAAAAATCTCACGGGCGAAGCCACTGGCAACTGCACCTCCTGAAGACAGTGTGCAGTCTGAAGATTTATCACGCATCTCCAAGCCCCAAAAGGTCAAGATGCCTCTGCCACACACTAGCCAAGAGCTAACTGCTGCTGCCATTCTGCGCAACGATGCCATTGATCTGTCAAGTGATGAAGATCTTGCAGATGACGCTATTGAGCAACTCATCAAGAGCAAAGAAGAAGCAGAAATCTTCAATGATTTGCCGCTCTTTGATGTAACAATCATCCACAACTTCATTGATGAGTGGTTTGACACGCCAAACATCAGCTTTGAAGATCTCCAACTACCTATTGGCCTCAGTGTCGCCTTCCATGGCGCCATTGCTTCAGAGTTAGCCATCGCCCAGCACATTGTTGAACTGAAGCAGAAGATTGACTTTGAGAAATCTCAGTTCAAGAAGCATATGGCCAAGCTCAGCATGCAAGACATGAAGAACTTCAAGATTATGCTGCACGAGCTCAAGGAAGCCTTTCTAAAGAAACGTGCAGAAGCTCAGGGTTCTCGTGAGCGCATGAAGGTCCTGGCTGATAGGTGTGTGCAAGCCTACAACGAGGCTGAGAAGCGCAAGGCCCTTGGGCGTCCTGGCATCGACCCCAGGATGGCTGCCAAGAAGCAGAAGAAGCCCGCTATGGCTGAACCTGAAGCACCAAGGTAGGAGGCAGATCCCATTGTCTTCCCAACTAGCATGACTGGCTCGAAGCCAAAAGCCAGGTCTACTGCTTCAGAACTGAAGAAGACGAGGACTACTAAGGCTGAAGCAAGGAAGAGGAAACATCCTGAAGCCTCTGCTACTGCCCCCGCCAAGAAGAAAAGAAAGACCAAGAAGGAACGGGCTGGTCCCACAGAGCCCTTGATTGTTGAACCCATGTCCATGGTTCACCCCAACGCCGATCCACAAGAACGTCAACTGACTGTCCATGAGCCTGCTTTCACAGAGGCTCATGAAGCTGAAGACTTTCCAGCAGCTGATCCCATCGCTGCTGAAGACATTGGTCACCATGACCATGTTGAAGATGATGCAGCCCTTCCTCAGCTAGAATACCAACAGGTATCATCGCCTATGCTAACGCACAACAAACTCATCAGCATTGGTCGTCCACTGACGCCAATTGCACATGATGCTTCATCGGCGGATCGCCCACAAGAGAATGAAGACTTTTAGGCCCAGCCAACAGCAACTCCACAGGCGTCACCCGCGTTGCGCAGGCTTCGCAAAGGTCCAAGGCCTCAAGTCTCTGCTGAAGACAATTCGGTTGCATCAGCCGCGGAAGAAGAAGTCCCACAAGTTGCCACTCCCCTGTCCCACCAAGAAGTGGTTCTCGAGGAGAACGTGATCGTGACCGACCCTCCTGCTCGTCAAGTGGAGGTTGAAAATCTTGAGGCTGCCACCACCAACACCATTGAAGCCACCGACACTGTCATGGCTGAAGCTAATGTGGAGCCCTCACCAACAAAAGCACCAGAAGTCAGCGAAGCCACTGATCCCGCTGCTTATTTTCCTGCGTTTGCTGCCGGTCCCCAGTTCGACTATCATGTTGAGCACAGGCCTCAGGTACAGAAGCCAATCCCAAGATTGCCAAGGTTCCCAGGTCCTGCATCAGCACCTGGCTCCTTCAATATCAATGGCTTCAGAGAAGACAACACATTCTTCAATAGCTCCAGGAACCCCTACTCACGGGAAAGAATATCATCTGATCGGTTCTGGAGTTATCCGCAGCGAAGCTATTACTCATGCATTCTTTACAACCAAGGTCGCACCTTCCCACAAAAGCGCCTTGACATTGAAGCAATAGCTGGTCTGCCCTGTCTGGAAGAAGCTCTGGATTGCTTCAAAGAGGTTGGACTGCTGCCGTTCGTCATTGACCAAGAGCATTGGAATGAAGAGTTGCTGCTCCAATTCTATGGCACACTTCACTTCCGCGGGTATAGCAGAGATCCGAAGACTTGGTTCCTGGAGTGGATGACTGGAAACGTTCATCACGAAGCCAAAGCCTTTGACATCATTGAGCTCACTGGTTTGCCCACTCCTGGCGATCTCTACGAGCATGGCTGTCAGCTTCATAGTGAAGCTATTGAGAGCATCTTTTAGAAGACTGAACCTAATATGAGTCAGATGCTCAGTATGATGAAGCCATTGCCCCAAGATGCTGCTTATCCCATGGAGTTCTTCGTTGAAGACCTTGAGTATCTGCCAAGAACCATTTATCACATCATAAGGCGAACTCTCTGGCCAATCAAAGGACATTCTCCCCATGCCAAGCTGGAAGGTGCAATGAAGACTTTGGTCTTCTACATTCTTCATGGAAAATGCTTCAATACACAGGATTTCTTCATTCGCCAACTTGCTGCATTTGGCTCTGATCTGTTTGGTTTAACGTTCTACTCCCCTTGGGTGATGCAACTGATCAAACTTCACTCCGCTATCTCATCAGCCATCGGCCGCAACCATCGGATCTTATTGCCTGATGTGGATATGTCTATTGAAGCCATCTATCCTCAGCCTGCCAAGGAACCTCTCAGTCTTCAGAATGCAGAGCATCAAAGTTTCACTCAGAACGTTGAAGGCGTTGAAGCCGTAACTCGTGTGTATCCTTTCGCTGGCACTACACGTGCACCGCATCCTGCTCTCACTGAAGCCACTAACAGTACAACTGCTCCACGACCCAAGAAGCGCACTCGTGTTCTCAATGACCGAGAGCTTCTTGTGGCTCTTCATCAGAAACAAGATAGGCATCATGACTGGCTGAAGCGTCAGATGCAAAGCCTCTTGGTGGATGTTAATCGCATTCGCAATCTTGCCACCAAGAATGCTTTTGTTGCCCATGAAACCTCTCGCCGCACATGGAAAGGGCTAACACTGATGTGTTCTGAAGATGATCTTCAAGAGGATGGCTTCACTGAGTGATTCAAGTTTGACTCCACACCTCCTCGAAGGGCAAGTGCTGCGACGAACTCCATCCCTTGAAGACTCTGAGTTCTCTTCCTCTGCTGCAACTTTGAATGCCAGAGTGATAGAGGATGAAGACGATGCTACTTCATCGCCACCTCCTTCAGCATGCTTCGACTCTGCTCCAAGCTCTTCTGCACCGCCAAACACCACCAACTACCCAGCTTCTTCACCTACTCTTCATGGGAACGAGTAGATGCTCTATGTCTTCAAACCTTTTTGGTCCTTACTGACAAAAGGGGGAGAAGCATATGAGTTTGATAGTCTTCAAGCGGGTCCATATGGGCGGGTGCTTTATATTTTGCTTCGTTCTTACAACTCCCGTTTTGCTACATTTGGTTCTTTGAGTTGTAACACTTAAACTCGATGGTCGTCTGCTACTTATTTGCCACCTTGTGTTGCGATGATAAATTCCGCATGTGCGACGATAAATTCCGCACTTAGATCATTCTGCAGACGTCCATTTTCCATTATGCATGTCATTATCTTCATATACTTTCACATGCATAGTGGATTGTCATCATAAGTTGAAGTGGATCTCCACAAGTACAACCTGCCATGTGCATTTGCATTCCAAAAGAAAATTACTTATATGCACATCTTTAGGGGGAGCCCTTGCAACTTATGAAGACAATTCCTTATCCTTTACAATTTCACAGATTATATTCCCCGTTGAAAACTTCAACTAGTTTGTCATCAATCACCAAAAAGGGGGAGATTGCAAGTGCATCTAGTGCCACCCCTAGTTGGTTTTGGAGTATTGACGACAAACCTAGTTGAGGGACTAATGTGTTTGTGAGAATTGCAGGATAACACAGGTAGAAGTCCCTCATTGATTCGGTTTTCCTACCAGAGATGACCCCTAAAAATGTATGAAGACATTGAAGTCAAAGGTGGTATATGAAGATATTCACATTGAAGACTATGACAAGAGAAGACACCGCATGAAGCCTATGGAGCTCGAAGACTTAGATCTTTCGTAGTTCTTTTTCTTCTGTGTTGAGTCATAGGAACCACCGTACTATTAAGTAGGGTCCAAGAGAACTAGTCAGAATGACTGAAGTGATGCCTAAACAAAACCTATGTCTTCGAGTGAAGACTTTGAGAGAGAATCTTGTCCAGAGTCAGACAAGTCAGCTTTGCTTGTAGCCCAAGTAAAGTTGCCGTGTGAGTTTGAAATCTGACCGTTGGAACACGTGTCAGTTCCTTAGTGACCCAGGGTCATTTCGGACAAATCAGGTCGGGTTGCCAAGTGGCTATAAATAGCCCACCCCCTACAACCATAAACGGTTGGCTGCTCAGATTCAGAGTACAACTTTTGTCTTTTGAGAGCAACCCACCTCGAAGCCTTTGAGAGGGAATTCCTTGCGAGGATAAAGCCCTAACCACCCAGAGCCAAAGAGAATTAGGCATCACTTAAGTCTTCTTGTCTGTGTGATCTGAAGACTTATTACACTTGAGGACTATGCATCCTCCAGCCGGTTAGGCATCGCGTTCTGAGCATCCAAGAGACATTGTGGATTGCCGGTGAACGAAGTCTGTGAAGGTTTGGAAGTCTACCTTGAAGATTTAACAGAGTGATTGGGCGAGGTCTGTGTGACCTTAGCTCAAGGGGAATACGGTAAGGACTGGGTGTCCTGAGCTGCGTGTTCAGGACTGGGTGTCCGGGACTGTGTGTCCTAAGGTTTAAATACCTAGCCTCCCTAACCAGACATACAGTTGTCACAGCAACTGGAACTGGTCCATCAAATCATTGTCTTCAACGAGTCACTGGTTTCATCTTCCCTTCCCTTTACTTGCGGTTACTCCTTGTGAAGTCATTGTATGATTGCACTATCTTTTATCTTCACTGAGTGACTGCGTTTTCTGTTTGGCTTCATAATATCTTCCTACCTGATCCTTATTACATTGCTGCTATTAGTCATTGTGCTTTCACTCCATTGAATACTTGACTATGGCTTGCCTAGTGTAGTCTACCTTCCGCTGCAGGGTAATAGTTTTATTTCTATCATTTGTCTTCATAACTTCCATGTTTTGAAGACTTTCATAAAAATCGCCTATTCACCCCCCCTCTAGTCGATATAACGCACTTTCAGTACTGTATTGCCTGTTGTGATATAGCTGAACTTCTATGCTAACATGTGTTATGAACTTCTTGAGTTCCTGCTGCTGAACTTGTTTTACTTTCTATTTGCTTGTTTTAGATCAATGATTATGCTCCAAAACAAGGACTGTGAAGCTTCTGTTGAAGATGTTGCAATATCTTTTGGTCCTCGTGGAATGCTTCAATCTAATGTGGCTGAGTGTGCATTCTACTGTCTACGTGCGAAGTACCAGAGATCGGATAAACTCATCCTGGCGTATTGGGTTTGTGTAAGTAAACCATACATTGATTTCTTTTCTGTTTTGTTCGTTACCACTTTAGGTAAAACTTGTTTGTCTCATTTTTGTATTTTTTTCATATGTTGGTGTTGTCTGCATTATTTTAGGACAAGATTTTCAGAGGTCAATTTGATTCCCGTGTGAGGAAGTACTTCATGGCGAGTGGTCCAGATAGCATGGATGCACATGATTTGGTATGCAATATCTTGTTCTTTGGCTCTGTATTAGTTTTGCAGTGTGATCCACTGTGTTAATATTTGTTTTATTTTTCTTTGTACCGTTCTGATATTAATTCTCAGTTTTTAATGATTCGTGTGTTTATGATGCTTTAGATTGTTTTCCCTACTTTTGACCCGCCTGAAATTCCTGCTTCCATGGGTGGTGTTGGGCATTGGGTTTCAATATTTCTTGACCTGAGGAATTCAAGGTTCCAACTTCTTAATTCCTATTATGGACCAGGAGATGAATGTGCGGTACGCCTGTTTCGGCGGATGACCGACAACATCAAGAAGTTTGGAAGGATGCCAGCAACGACAGGGAGACACCCTTCAGTCCTCTTACCATCGACCATTTCCCTCTGGATTGGATTGATGTCCCCCAGCAGCAAAACAAGTATGAGTTCCACTTTTTCTCCTTATCACATCTGTTTAACTGTAGTGTACTTAAGATGCGACGTGTTTAATTCGTTGGCTTTTTTTCTGTTCTAACACTATTCTTTTACTTCATTTGATGGTAGGATCGACTGCGGATTCTTCATGCTTACGAATGTTAATTCGTATCATGACGGGGTTCTTGCAAATTATTCCCATGAGAATATCAGGGATATCAGGAAGACGTGGATGTACTCAATCGCTTCTTCTGACCTGTTTGAGACAGAATTCCAATCTCTGTTTGGATACTACACATGTAAGTATTTGGAATTTGGACTGCTTACCTGCACTGCATCTTTTATTCTACCTGAACTTCATATTTTTCTCTGAAACTTGGACTTCTGCTTGAGATCTGGCTGGGCTGCTGGTTTCGGAAGGAGAGGAGCATTTTCTTTGTACATGAACTTCATTTCTATCTTTTTTAATTTTGCTTGTGTGTTTTGTTTTAGTAATTTTTGTCCTTCCATTGCTTAAATGGACATGAGCATTTTCTTTTCTAATTGAACTTCAGTGATGATGCCTTTCTATGGTTTTGTTAGCTGTAGTTGAATGATTTCCAATTCATCGGTTTATCTGGAACTGTGCCTGGTTGTGCCTGAACTTCATTTAGTTTTTTACTGCAACCAATTTTTTCAGGTCAGCTTGAGTAGTAACCATGTCATCTTTATTAGTTGTACTGCACATTCTGATGTTCCTGAACTTCAATTGTATTTTAGTGGTGATGTTTTCTCTTCCTTTTTTCTTTGACAGTGGATCCGTTGGAGTTGACCGATTACCACTACTCATTCCTCGGGTCACAGGAATACCAGCCTAGGGAGGAACCGATGAGTACTACTCTGATATAAGATGATAGACCTCAGACCCTCATTCCTTCCAAGTTGGGGAAGCAGGCTGGTGGTATTCGTGGTCCTCCAAAAACCCCTTGCTACAGGAAGGCTGATGCAGTCGAAGCAGCCAAAGCAGAAGTGATTTCATCCGATGATGATTTTGAGAAGATTGCTTACCCGAAGAACGCTAAATGTGCTTCTGGTACTGTTGCTGGTAGAGGTGGGAAGAATGCTTTCATCACGAGGAGGAAACCGACAGTTGAGTCTGGGAACATAACTTCCTCCAAGAGAGCATCCAGATTGCCTTTGAAGTGGCATTCTCCTGTCGCTACCCTGAAAAAATAAAGTTACCCTCATCTATCCAAGGCCCGGAAGTTAAAACAGTATGGGCTGAGTAAAGACGGTCTGGAGAAGTATTCTGAGTGAGTTACCCTCATTTGTCACTACCTTGCCTTGGAGTTGTAGTGTCTGAACTTCTGTTGTTGTATTGTCTGAACTGCCGTTGTTGTAGTATCTGAACTTCTGTTTTATGTCCCCTCTATGCATTTTGAGTTATAGTGTCTGAACTTCTGTATGTTGTTGTATCTGGACTTCTAATATATATTTTTACCATCCTTTTGTATTCTGCAGGACAAGCTACTGCATGTTTACCATCCCTGCGAATGTGATTGGCCTCACAGGACGTGTCCTTTATACGCTTTTTGGTGAAGAACAGCAGATGGAAGGAGACATAATGGATTATCTCATAAATTTGTGGAAGGATAAGCCGGAGACCTCTGAGATATTCACTAATGCTGACAGGGTTGTACTTAGTCCCTACTTCATACAGGTTTTAGTTCTTTGTACCCCTATCTCCTTTTTTTGCCTTAGTTTTGTTGTAGTGGCATCCAGGAGGTGTTTTAATTGTGTTTTGGTGAATGCACAGTACTGCCTGGAGTATGATTTCTACGCCGCAGCAGTTCCAAAGTTTGATGCAAAAAATTCTGCTAGTCTCCTCCCAATGTTTGTTCGCAAGGAAGAAGACCTTCTTAGCGCAAAGCTGGTTAGTTTTTCATAACTCTTTCTTTTTTTAATTTCATGTGCATCCTTTTGCTGAGTTTGTCAAGAAGTTTTTGTTCATGCCGGTTCTTCAGTACATATGCTTTATAGTTTGTGTTCACCAGTCCTTTCATTCTTGGCAGGTTTTCTTGATTCTATTCAAGCCAATTGGCACAACGACGCACTACAGTGTGTACGTGGTGAATAGATATCATGGGAGCATTGACATCCTTGATTCACTTTCTCACGATAATATGGAAACATCGTGATCGAGTTTCCACGGGGACTGCCAAAATATCGTGAGTGTTTCTTAGCCTGAACCTCCTTTCACATTCTCTTGTTTGACACGAAGTTTATTATGCCTTGTGTTGACAAAATATGTTGTTGTCTCTGTTTTGGTAATACTACTTGAACTGACTATCATTTAGAAGTTGAACTTCTGCTATTTTGTTTAGGTGGATCTTATGCAAGTGTCGCTTTTTATATGTACCTGAACTTAACTATTTTGGTTAACATGTTTTTGACTTCATCTAATTTTGTTATTTCCGGCAGATGAAGAGATTTGTTGGGTTGCTCGAGGAGGTGTACGGCAAGGCTGCGTACAAGGCGAGCAAGCAGCCTAATTGGGTGACTATTGCAAAGAGGCCGACTTTCATCGATGTTCCAAAGCAGAAGAGTAATGATTGTGGTTTCTTTGCCGTGAGGTTCAGCTCTTCGTATGACGGCGACAAGATTGTTGAAGATTTTGGTGATGTGGAAGTATGTTCTGTCTTTGTTATTGTGTCATCATCCTTTGATTTTTCTTGTGTGTTTTTGCTGAGACGCTCCTGCTATGGTTTTAGATATCCGTTAACAAACCATCGTTTTAACCTTTCTTTGTTTGCAGGCTGCTGCAGATGACTGGAAGGCCGAGTTCATGCACACTCTAATTTTTAGCGAGAAGAATGAAGTCATGCGTTCAGAGCTCCCTAAACAGATCCAGTCCTTTGGCCCGTGAATTAGAAGCATTAGTTTCATTGTAGATTTGATTTCGTATAGATTTTTAGGTTTGATAATGATTGGAACAATTCCGTAAAGATTTGGTTGTAAGAATGTTAATAGTGATTTGTGTATCTGTAGGTGCAACACTATTACTTATGATATTGTGGACAAATGTATTTGGTGTGAAGTATGATTTGGCTTTGTGAATTTCAATGTACTGCGTTGTTTTTCAGTATCCATGTGTTGAATGTTTTTTGCCCCAACAGATGTACCTGAACTTCTGCCTCAGTTTTGGTTGAACTGCTTGATTTTTTGTGTTGTTTATTTTTGGGCCCCCAACATATGATCGTAGACTTGAACTTCTGCTTTGAGATGTGGCTGGGCTGCTGGTTTCAGATGGAGAGGATATTTTGTGTTGTGTAATCTATTGGTAATTTTCAACCCAACCAATATGTATGCTTTTGCATAGAATCTATATTTGTTTTTTTGTGTTTTTTCAAGTGCGAATGTATTTCATATGTAACTTTGTGCAGACATATTGTTGACGTTTCTTTATCTTTGTCGACATTGTACATGAACTTCTGCACGTATCCAAGCAGAACTTCACATTTGAACGCATTGTCTTAGGCTTGCTAACCTTAGTTTATGTGGCGAAACTTTATTTTTTCAACATATTCTTTTCCTACATCGATTTTACATACCAGAACTTCTTATGTAAATGCTCATGAACTTCAAAACTGTATGATTATTTGCTGGTTGCTCTTTTATGGAATACAACACGAGCACCACCTGCTATAACATACCAGGACTTCTACAGTAATATTACTTGAACTTCACAATGTATGTTTTTCATGTTTGTTCTTGCTTGCACTTTCATGCAATACAACACCAGCACATCCCTTCCTCTCATAACATACCAGGACTTCTGCAGTAATATTACTTGAACTTCACAGTGTATGTTTTTCAATTTTTATTACTGCTTGCACTTTCATGCAATACAACACCAGCACATCACTTCCTGTCATAACATACCAGGACTTCTATAGTAATATTACTTGAACTTCACAGTGTATATTACCAGGGGATGGCATAATGTTCTGCACATTAACATGACATAAGTTTGCATTGTGTTAATTGACCTATTCTAACTGTTCATGAGCCCTGCGCTCCTCCTAGGCTTTGGTGGTAGAGGTTTTTGCTTGACATGTATCTCTTCCTCTTCATCGTCGTCTTCCTCTTCATCGTCGCATTCCACTTCCTCTTCCTCTTCGTCTTCCTCTTCTTCAACGGTGTCTTCATCTTCGTCTTCCTCTTCATCTTCCATCACTTTCTTGTTGTTGGCTCTAGGTCTTGCTTTCTGTTTCTTCTCTGGCATTTTGCTTGTCTTTTCAGCATCTGCGCGCTTCGGGCATGTTCTTCCATTATGTGGTTCATACTCCTTGCATATGCTACAAAGTCTGCTGCTTGCTTTCTTTGGGTGTGGTCCCTTCTTTTGTTCCATAAATTTGGGCTACTGTTTTTGAGATTTTGGTTGCTTGACCTCCTCAGCATTGTTTCTTTCCAAGAGTGTTGGACAGGTCAGCTTGTTGTGTCCTGCAACCTGGTTGCACACACTGCATTTCCTGTGTCCAAGTGGCACTCCGTTGTCATCGTGCACGAGGACTCTTCCTGCAGGTGGTGCCTTTATTTGAGCTCTCTTGTCACTTTTATTTGCTGCAGTAATTTTCTTACTACCCTTTGTTTCAGAATACAACGGCAATTTCATCGTCTCTTGTTGTCGCTGCTCTATTGATTGGCCATCACCCCGCTTGCATTGGTTGGCTTCAGCGGCGGCGTTGAGCATTTCAGCTGCATAATGATGAAGGCCATCTTCAATTTCAGCGTCCTCTTCAGCCATCCTTTCGTCAGCATCCGCTTGATTTGTTGAATGTATTGCATCAAGATCTTCCACAAGCCAACATAGTAGTCTCTGTCATATTGCTGGTCACATCTCATCACTTTCTTGTTAACCATCAAATTCAGCTGCAGCAAGATGTCTTGCTTCGATAGCCTTGAGCTGCCATCCGATACGGTTGTGTTGTAGTCCCTTGTATCAAAGGTTGGTTGTGATCTTGCAGTCTTTGTATACCGTTTGAGGACATAGTTGTTTGGAAATTTGTCAGGCTTGAGGTAGTCCAGTATGTTCATGATGTGAAGGCAGAACAGGCCTGCATTTTGTGATGAATGTAGAATACATAGTTTAGCCAGCAATGAGTTTCATAAATTTTGATATGATACTACTAGTCTAGCTATTTAATGAGCTTGTTTTTTCACTCACGTGTGTGTGTCCAGAGCTTGCATTCACACTGATATATTTCATTCTCTGGGTCAGCTACAACCTGGATTCATGCTTTGACCAGAAAATCTTTCTTCATCATCATGGCCAGGCTTGTTGTGGTAGTACACAAGGTACTTAGTGGGCTCTGTTGTACACTTTTCGTGAAATAGCATGGCCTTTCTCATCCTATTCCTCATCTCGGTGTGCATGGCTCTCGTGTACTTGATAGACATGTCTTCCTCGTAGCCGTAAGTTGTTTTTGTCACACGATTGGTATGCACATGTCAAAAAGTGAGATATTAGTCGAAGCAGAGTCATGGGTTTCAATTTTTTAAATTCAAAGTGCACATCTTGAAGGTAAAGAGAACATGATGGGAGTGTTTTGTACTTGTCATCATACCATGTTGGTCATTGTTTGCTCGTTCTCCTTCTGCATCTGATTTTGTATGCAAGCATTGACCCGCCTAGCAAACTTGTGTAGGTTCTGGGTCCCCTCGACAAACCCTTTCTTTAGCACATGGTTCATGCTCTCGCTTCGTTGTGTGGAAGTCATTCTAGCACAGAAAATGCTCTTGTAATATGCTGAAATCCACATCTTCCTATCACTCCAGAGCTGCATCATCATCTGGTCATTCTCTAGGTTGTAGTTGTGCACTAGTTTAGCCTAGGCATCTTCAAACTCCGTTGGCATCAGCGGCCAGTTTAATATAGCTGTGAACTCCTCTTTGAAAGTTTTATACTTTTTGTACAACAACGCGTGGTATTCCCAACGGCATAGCTTGTGGACGGTGTTTGGAAATGATTGTGGTATAGCTTTCCCCATCGATGGGCATTGGTCTGCATGAATTAACAAAATGAAACTTGATTCTTTTTTTGTACTGATGGTGAACTTATGTTGTACAAGTACTTGAACTACACATCTTGGTAGTATGGTATCTAAGAATGTCACATGTATTTTTTCTTTATAGAAGTGTTGCTGAACTTCTGTGGTATTAGTGCTTGAACTTCAGAGTTAGTAGTAGGACAAACTAGTAGTGTTGCAATCAATTTTTTTTCTTAAAGCATTGTTGTTGAACTTCTGTGGTGGCAATGCTTGAACTTCATGTAAATAACTATATTTTTCTGAACATGCTACATATATTTATCTTACAGATTTGTCCTTGAACTTCTATGATTCATGTATTTGAACTTCACATTCATAAATAATTTTTTTCTAAACATGTGATAGATAATTTTGCTTTCTTGTACTGCTAGTTGGACTTCTGTGCTAACAGTGATTGAACTGCATTTTTTACATTATTTTCAGACAAAACCAATGTACCCAACCAACATAGACCCATTGACTGAAAAGATGATGAAACTTGAGGAGTTTTTTTTAACTCACCTGTTAGAATGCAAGTTGGGTGCTTGTTGTTCATGCACCGTAGAAATGTATCGAACAGCCACTTGAATGACTTTGCATCTTCGTCTCTTATAAGGGCAACGGCAAATATCGTTGACTGCAAGTGATGGTTTGTTCCAACAAACACTCCCAGGGGCATATGAAATCTGTTGGTCTTGTAAGTCGTGTCGAATGTTACACAATCGCCGAAGTCTTGATAGGCTCCTCAGCAGCTTGCATTGGACCAGAAAATGTTTTTAATTGACTTGTCCTTGTCCACTTGGATGTCATAGAAAAACTCATCATTTATTGCCTTCATGTCTTTGAAGAATGAAACAAGTTTCAATACATCATACAAATCATCTTTCCTTGCATTCATGGCTTTCCTGCAAATCACATGCAAACATGCATTTGTTTATTTTTTGCTAGCAAAGGGTTGTGAGCTAGGATGTTATTTTACATTGTAGTATGTGGGTGTTTGAATACTTACTGGTTTAGCAGGTCTCGTCCGGTCATGCTTAGGAAGTAGCTTCCATCTTCATTTTCAGATAGCATGGACATGATTGTTGTGTGCTTGACATCATGGTACTGCAGGAGCTTTACGTACTCCAAAATAGTGGGGTCATAATTCTTGTGTGAGTGCAAAAATACCAACATGTCATCACTTTGCATGAGTTCGTGATTATGATTGTACTCAATGTCCACTGCCACGCATGTGTCATCCTCCTGCACCTTCACCCTCATTCTTGCATTGCAGCCCGTCCTCTGCGATGTTTTGTTTCGCTTCCTGTTGGCCTCTGAAACAAAAGATGTGTGTATCCCTTGGAAGGCGCAAACAAAATACTTGTGGTTGTCATTTCCTCCCGTCTTCCCGATTCCAAAACCAGCGTATCTGGCATATCTGTTATAAAATTCCCTTGGTTTCTCTACATCTTTCAATCACATCTTCAGTCTTGGTATTAGATAATCCGGTAGACCCGGCGTCTGTAGAAAAAGAAAAAAAATAATCCAAAACAACAAGTTAAAATGCAGTTTATGAACTTGTTATCCTGGAGGGAGCAGAAATTTTGCAGATAATACAAGATGTGTATATAAATATTTTTTGTTTCACTTACGTGCGTGTATGATCGCAACTCCGCCGGTGTCGGCTGTTGTCCCTCTGAGATGGGGCATGGCGGAGTAATCATAATAGGGTGCAGCAGTGGATCACGAGGAGGAAGGAGGGCTGAAGATGGCCTCTCTCTTGATTGCGTCCTTTTTGCTTAAGGTGGTTGTGGAGGTATTGCGATCCTGGTCTTGGTTTGCTCTTTTGTTTTCTGAAGCAATCCATCTACCTTATGCCCCGTACAATTCTGACTTGTAGCAGCAGCAGCAGGATCCAACGGTGGTAGTGTGCAGAGCACTCTCCTCCGTGTGTGTGTTGCTGTTGGATTTGTCCTGGGATCCGGTTTAGTTGCTTCGCTTTGGCATTGATGAGGCACACGAGGATAACCTCCAGAGTTACATGCAGGACTTGAGCTAACCCCCTCCTCCATCGGCGTGCTTGGGAGTCTGCTGGTGGATACAAAGAATCCGCGGGGGATTTCCGGCGTCACCCAATTAGGTGGAGGCACAAACTTGTGCGGATACGGCTGTGACCCAGCATCTTGGAAATATCCGTGTGTTTCGGGTGTCATCCATTTTTGTTCTGGAGCAGGTTGGTAATGCTGTTGGTGCGTTTGAGGTGTGACCCATTGAGGGGGTGGTGCAACGCGTACAGGCTTTGGATTGTGTACTTGCTGCTGGGAACTTCTATTTTCCTTTTTTTTGCAGAGAACCAGACACATACCAACCTGAACTCTAGCACACTTACTAGTTGAACTTCACATGGCTTTTCCACATGTGAATGTGAACGCAGTCAGATTTTATAGTGTTTGTAGCCTGGACTCAGGCTCACATACTACCTGAACTTCACATGCCTGTAAGAAGCCAGGTAGATTTTACAATGCTATTTTGTAGCCTGGACTGAGGCTCATACACCACCAGAACTTCACATAGTTGTAAGCAAATAACAAACCGAAGGAAGGAAGAAGTTCAACCATACCCTAGCTAGAAGTTCGGCCAATCTTTTTCCAGCAGCTGATAGGCCACCTTGAGAACAATTCGTCGTGGAGGTATGAGAAGAATTCCATGGCAATCCATGTCTTGTAGAGGGCGCGAAGTTCATCTGCACCAAGCAAGAAGGTCAGAGCAGGCAAGATTGAAGAAGAAGGCAAAATTGGGAGGAAGTTCATGTACTGTTGCCGCTGCATTTGAGGGCGCAGCAGATGCCGCCTCCACCGAAGAGTAGGTCGCGCCGCTCGCCGTAGCTTGCGTCGGGCCAGTCATTTGGTCTGCCAAGGCTTCGGGAGGTGGCGATGGGACGAGGATGTGGCTTCCTGAAGTCCACGGTGGCTTTGCCTCGTCCAGGCGATGCGGGCTCCCTCGTGCCTATGTCCGCCATCGCTCGCTCGCCCGCGCCAGTGGCTGGCTAGGAGCTGGAGACAGAGGGGAGGCGGCGGACCCGGCCGGCCAGGAGCTGGGGAAGGAGGGGAGGCGGCGGATCCGGCTGGCCAAGAGCTGTAGACGGGGGGAGACGGCGGATCTGGCGAAGATCGGCGGCCAGGAGGGGAGGAGCGGCGAGGAGGGGGGCTGGGGCGGCCCCGGATCGAGGGGATCAGGTGGATCCTGTTGAGGGGTCTCGGATCGGGTGGGATCCTGTCGGGGCGACTCGGGTCGGGCCGGGCAGTTCACGGAAGTTCTGGAAGGCCCTGTCGGGCCCTATATAGGGCCTGCTGTGATCCAAATAACTATTCTAATCCTGGGATTAGAATAGTGCTGTCCTATATATATGCTTTTTGGGTTAGATTTGTTCAAAACTCAACTTTAAAGAGTGTAAAGTAAAAAAACATGAGAAGAAGCAGTTGTGGACCGTGGCCTACCCCCTCTCTCGGTGCCGGTCAACTTTCTAGACCGGCACCGAGAGAGAACTTTAAATAGTGTAAAGTAAAAAAAAATTAGAAGAGGCAGTTGTTGACCGTGGCCAACACCCTCTCTCGGTGCCGGCCAACTTCCTAGAACGGCACTGAGAGAGAACATTAAAGAGTGTAAAGTAAAAAACATGAGAAGAAGCAGTTGTTGACCGTGGCCAACCCCCTCTCTCGGTGCCGGTCAACTTAATAAACCGGCACCGAGAGAGAACTTTAAAGAGTGTAAAGTAATAAAAATGAGAAGAAGCAGTTATTGACCGTGGCCTACCCCCTCTCTCGGTGCCGGTTAACTTCCTAGACCACCGGGGCCACCGGATAGCCCATGCATATACATGCGATGGCCTCCATTGAGAGCACAAGAAGTTTCGAGGCCAACGGAGCAATAGGACCCGCAATTCCTGCACAAACCGGACACATTCCCTCTCGATACCCATAGACTATCTCGAAGAACGGGCCTAGATTTGGTCTTTCATCTCGCGATGACACGCACTCACACGGAGAAGCAGTTATTCACCGTGGACTACACCCTCTCGGTGCCGAATAACGCCCTAGACCGCTGGGGCCACCAGATGGGTGCTCGATATGGAGA
>NC_041380.1:1090804-1094051 GCF_002162155.2 Triticum dicoccoides
AGGGGGAGGGCACCCCTACATGTGTGTGGACCGTGCATATGCATGTAGGGGTGGTGTGCTATTTGAATAAGCAACGCACGTCCTTGACGTGGCACGTGCCTCACAAACCACACACATGGGCGGGAACGTCAAGGACCGGCTGCGTTCGTCATCGCGACAGAGTCTTCGGTGGGTGATCCCGTGACAGAACGGGCCTAGACTTGGTCTGTCATCTCGCAATGACATGCACTAAAACGAAGAAGCAGTTATTCCCCGTGGCCTACCCCCTCTAGGTGCCGAACAACGCCCTAGACCGCCGGGGCCACCAGAGGGGTGCCGCTCTGTAGAACCGGACGAGGCCCATCTGAAGAAGAAAACACAAGACGGTAATTATGATGTGCTAAGGTTGTTTGCCAAGCATGGAAGAAAACAACAAAAAAAGTATAATACATATTATCGAGAATGCACAAGAAGGAAAGAGATCTAGGTTAGATGCTTTACCAAGAGCGCCTCTCGGAATAGGTGGCCATTACCCAGAGCCTAGAATCGACCCTCGGAAACCACTGCTATAAATTTTTCCCCTTCTCTTTTTGTTTTTGTTTTGCACTATCTTTTTTGTATCTCATATTTCATATGCTTTTACGACCAAAGTTTGGAAATTCCATGACTTTTGATGATTTTTTTCGATAAAACACTTTTGATGCACTCATATATATATATATATATATATATATATATATATATATATATATATATATATGCGTTTTGGGTTATATTTGTTCAAAACTCAACTTTAAAGAGTGTAAAGTAAAAAACATGAGAAGAAGAAGTTATTGACCGTGGCCTACCCCCTATCTCGGTGCCGGTCAACTTTCTAGACCGGCACCGAGAGAGAACTTTAAAGAGTGTAAAGTAAAAAACATGAGAAGAGGCAGTTGTTGACCATGGCCTACCCCCTCTCTCAGTGTAAACCAACTTCCTAGAACGGCACCGAGAGAGAACTTTAAATAGCGTAAAGTAAAAACATGAGAAGAAGCTGTTGTTGACCGTGGCGTACCCCCTCTCTCGGTGTCGGTCAACTTCCTAGACCGATGCGGCCACCGGATAGCCCATGCATATAAATGTGATGGCCTCCTTTGAGAGCATAGGAAGTTTCAAGGCCAACGGAGCGAAAGGACCCGCACTTCCTGCTCAAACCGGACATATTCCCTCTCGATACCCATAGACTATCTTGAAGAACGGGCCTAGACTTGGTCTGTCATCTTGCGATGACATGCACTAACACGGAGAAGCAGTTATTCAGCATGGACTACACCCTCTCGGTGCCGAATAACGCCCTAGACCGTCGGGGCCACCGGATGGGTGCTCGATATGGAGACCGCCCGAGGGAGGGAGGGCACCCCTACATGCGTGTGGCCCATGCATATGCATGTAGGGGTGGTGTGCTATTTGAATAAGCAACGCACGTCCTTGACGTGGCACGTGCCTCACAAACCACACACACGGGCGGGAACGTCGAGGACCGGTTGCGTTCATCCCGGAGACAAAGTCTCCGATGGGTGATCCCATGACAGAACGGCCCTAAACTTGGTCTGCCATCTCGCGATGACATGCACTAACACGAAGAAGCAGTTATTCCCCGTGGCCTACCCCCTCTAGGTGCCAAAGAACGCCCTAGACCGCCGAGGCCACCAGAGGGGGTCTCTAGAACCGGACGAGGTCCATCCGAAGAAGAAAACACAAGACGGTAATTATGATGTGCTAAGGTTATTTGCCAAGCATGGAAACAACAACAAAAATTATAATACATATTATCGAGAATGAACAGGAAGGAAAGAGATCTAGGTTAGATGCTTTACCGAGAGCGCCTCTCGGAAAAGGTGGCCATTAACGAGAGCCTAGAATCGACCCTCGGAAACCGCTGCTCTAATTTTTTCCCTTCTCTTTTTGTTTTTGTTTTGCACTATCTTTTTTGTATCTCATATTTCATATGCTTTTGCGACCAAATTTGGAAATTCCATGAGTTTTGATGAATTTTTTTGATAATAGACTTTTGATGCACTCACACACACACAAACACACCCACACACACACATATATATATATATATATATATATGCTTTTTGGGTTAGATTTGTCCAAAACTCAACTTTAAAGAGTGTAAAGTAAAAAACATGAGAAGAAGCAGTTCTGGACCGTGGCCTACCCCCTCTCTCGGTGTCGGTCAACTTTCTAGACCGGCACGGAGAGAGAACTTTAAAGAGTGTAAAGTAATAAAAATGAGAAGAAGCAGTTGTTGACCTCGGCCTACCCCCTCTCTTGGTACCGGTTAACTTCCTAGACCGCCGGGGCCACTGGATAGCCCATGCATATACATGTGATTGCCTCCATTGAGAGCACAAGAAGTTTCGAGGCCAACGGAGCAACAGGACCCGCACTTCCTGCACAAACCGGACACATTCCCTCTCGATACCCATAGACTATCTCGAAGAACGGGCCTAGACTTGGTCTTTCATCCCGCGATGACACGCACTCACACGGAGAAGCAGTTATTCACCATGGACTTCACCCTCTCGGTGCCAAATAACTCCCTAGACCGCCAGGGCCACCAGATGGGTGCTCGATATTGAGACCGCCCAAGGGGGGGGAGGGCACCCCTACATGTGTGTGGCCCGTGCATATGCATGTAGGGGTGGTGTGCTATTTGAATAAGCAACACACGTCCTTGACGTGGCACGTGCCTCACAAACCACAAACACAGGCGGGAACGTCAAGGACCGGCTGCGTTCGTCCTCGCGACAGAGTCTTCGGTGGGTGATCCCGTGACAGAATGGGCCTAGACCTGGTCTGTCATCTCGCGATGACATGCACTAACACGAAGAAGCAGTTATTCCCCGTGGCCTACCCCCTCTAGGTGACGAACAACGCCCTAGACCGCCGGGGCCACCAGAGGGGTGCCGCTCTCTAGAACCGGACGAGGCCCATCTAAAGAAGAAAACACAAGACTGTAATTATGATGTGCTAAGGTTGTTTGCCAAGCATGGAATAAAACAACAAAAAAAGTATAATACATATTATCGAAAATGCACAAGAAGGAAAGAGATCTAGGTTAGATGCTTTACCGAGAGCGCATCTCGGAATTGGTGGCCATTACCCAGAGCCTAGAATCGACCCTCGGAAACCACTACTATAAATTTTTTCCCCTTCTCTTTTTGTTTTTGTTTTGCACTATCTTTTTTGTATCTTATATTTCATATGCTTTTACGAC
>NC_041380.1:1094581-1095701 GCF_002162155.2 Triticum dicoccoides
CGTGGCCTACCCCCTCTCTCGGTGCCGGTCAACTTTCTAGACCGGCACCGAGAGAGAACTTTAAAGAGTGTAAAGTAAAAAATATGAGAAGAGGCAGTTGTTGACCATGGCCTACCCCCTCTCTCGGTGCCGACCAACTTCCTAGAACGACACCGAAAATAAACTTTAAAGAGTGTAAAGTAAAAACATGAGAAGAAGTAGTTGTTGACCGTGGCCTACCCCTCTCTCGGTGTCGGTCAACTTCCTAGACCGATGGGGCCACCGGATAGCCCATGCATATAAATGTGATGGTCTCCATTCAGAGCACAGGAAGTTTCGGGGCCAACGGAGCAACAGGACCCGCACTTCCTGCACAAACCGGACATATTCCCTCTCGATACCCATAGACTATCTTGAAGAACGGGCCTAGACTTGGTCTGTCATCTTGCGATGACATGCACTAACACGGAGAAGCAGTTATTCATCATGGACTACACCCTCTCGGTGCCGAATAACGCCCTAGACCGCCAGGGCCACTGGAAGGGTGCTCGATATGGAGACCGCCCGAGGGGAGAGGGCACCCCTACATGCGTGTGGCCCATGCATATTCATGTAGGGGTGGTGTGCTATTTGAATAAGCAACGCACGTCCTTGACGTGGCACGTGCCTCACAAAAGACACACACGGGCGGGAACGTCGTGACCGGTTGCGTTCGTCCCCAAGACAGAGTATTCGATGGGTGATCCCGTGACAGAACGGCCCTAAACTTGGTCTGCCATCTCGCGATGACAGGCACTAACACGAATAAGTAGTTATTCCCTGTGGTCTACCCCCTCTAGGTGCCAAAGAACGCCCTAGACCGCCGGGGCCACCAGAGGGGTGCCTCTCTCTAGAATCGGACGAGGCCCATCCGAAGAAGAAAACACAAGACGGTAATTATGATGTGCTAAGGTTATTCGCCAAGCATGGAAACAACAAAAAAAACTATAATACATATTATAGAGAATGAACAAGAAGGAAAGAGATCTAGGTTAGATGCTTTACCGAGAGCGCCTCTCGGAAAAGGTGGCCATTACCGAAAGCCTTGAATCGACCCTCGGAAACCGCAGCTCTAATTTTTCCCCTTCTCTTTTTGTTTTTG
>NC_041380.1:1096466-1103532 GCF_002162155.2 Triticum dicoccoides
TTTTTGGGTTAGATTTGTCCAAAACTCAACTTTAAAGAGTGTAAAGTAAAAAACATGAGAAGAGGCAGTTGTGGACCGTGGCCTACCCCCTCTCTCGGTGCCGGCCAACTTCCTAGAACGGCACCGAGAGAGAACTTTAAAGAGTGTAACGTAAAAACATGAGAACAAGCAGTTGTTGACCGTGGCCCACCCCCTCTCTCGGTGTTGGTCAACTTCCTAGACTGATGGGGCCACCGGATAGCCCATGCATATAAATGTGATGGCCTCCTTTGAGAGCACAGGAAGTTTCGAGGCGAACGGAGCAACAGGACCCGCACTTCCTGCACAAACTGGACACATTCCCTCTCGACACCCATAGACTATCTCGAAGAATGGGCCTAGACTTGGTCTGTCATCTTGTGATGACAAGCACTAACACAGAGAAGCAGTTATTCATCGTGGACTACACCCTCTCGGTGCCGAATAACGCCCTAGACCGCCGGGGCCACCGGATGGGTTCTCCATATGGAAACCGCCCGAGGGGGGGAGGGCACCCCTACATGCGTGTGGCCCGTGCATATGCATGTAGGGGTGGTGTACTATTTGAATAAGCAACGCACGTCCTTGACGTGGCACGTGCCTCACAAACCACACACATGGGCGGGAACGTCAAGGACCGGCTGCGTTCGTCCTCGCGACAGAGTCTTCGGTGGGTGATCCCGTGACAGAACAACCCTAAACTTGGTCTGTCATCTCGCGATGACATGCACTAACACAAAGAAGCAGTTATTCCCTGTGGCCTACCCCCTCTAGGTGCCAAAGAACGCCCTAGACCGCCGGGGCCACCAGAGGGGTGCCGGTCTCTAGAACCGGACGAGGCCCATCCGAAGAAGAAAACACAAGACGGTAATTATGGTGTGCTAAGGTTATTCGCCAAGCATGGTGACGGTGTCCTGGACTAGGGGGTACTTACCACGTCGTCTCCCGATCTATTAGATTGGGTCGAGGACCCCCGTGGCCGTATACTCATGGGCCAGTTCGGACGGCTACCACATACAAGGAAGATTCCACAAGACTTGGCGATCAAGACAAGGACTTCTCCCCACCGGCGTATTTGGCTAGGACTCTTCTTATCCTAGGCCTCCGGTGCATTATATAAACCAAAGCCAGGCTAGTCGATAGATATACAATACATACATACACAACAACAATCATACCATAGGCTAGCTTCTATGGTTTAGCCTCCTTGATCTCGTGGTAGATCTACTCTTGTACTACCCATATCATCAATATTAATCAAGAAGGAGTAGGGTATTACCTCCATCGAGAGGGCCCAAACCTGGGTAAAATAAAGTGTTCCCTGCCTCCTGTTACCATCCGGCCTAGACGCACAGTTCGGGAACCCCTACCCGAGATCCACCGGTTTTGACACCGACATTGGTGCTTTCATTTAGAGTTCCGCCGTGTGATCGACAAAAGGATCGATGGCTCGCCTGCAGGTCAACTGCGACTTCGGCATCTTCGTCACCAGCTCGACTGGTCACCTTGGTTCGACGAAGAATTGCGCCCCGTGTTCGGATCACCATGTCCGGACGAGGGCCTTCATCAAAACATCAACTCCGATCTCTATCAAGATCACGGAGGAATCATCTATGGAGCTCGGGGGCTCAACATTGCCCTCAAGCGACCGTGCTGTTTTTCTGGATAGGGAACTCGTATCTGCCACCACCACCTCCTCGAGTATCGCTTTGACGATCACTTTGGTAGAATTGTGCGGCATTGAGTCTAAAACAACCCTGGAAAATTTCGTCGAGTTCCGATGGAGGAATCTCTGGCAATCCACGATATACCGGAGCCCTGTCAAATCTGGATGGGAATTTGGATGAGTTTAGGGCGTGGTGTCCAGCTTCTAGCTCGGACGTCCTTTGGAAGATCCAACCGTTGATCGGCTGCGGAATTCCTATATATACCACCTCTCAAAATTTCGGCTCGATCCGACCGTCCAAACTCCGGGAACCTTCCGATTAGTGCATCACTTTCCGGATCTGTTTTCTGCACGAAAATGAATACGACCCGAGTTCATCTTTTCTATGAACAGGATTTCGGACATCCCTTTTGAAGGAAGTTTTGCATGGGGTATTGTGTTTTGTTCCCGAACACATCCCACTAAATTTAAGATCTTTTGAACATGATCTTCAACATCATGCTGGTGTCAAACCAGTCCGGCAATATTACTCCACGGCTGCCGACCTGCGCTAGACACGGCGTCAGTTTGTTCAGCCGAGCTCAACCTCTTCGGATCATCATCTTGGCAAGCCGAACAAGAGTCCGGCATCGTGAAGGATAAATCATCACCAACATCGCCGCCCCGCGGATTACACGGAGCGGGCATACCGGCATCGCCGCACGGTCGCTTCATCAAGCTTGCATCGACCATGTCACGACCTGCATTGACAGGGCCGCACTATTGCTTCTTCAAGTTGGTATCCATCATGCCGACCTACTTCGACTCATCGGCTGACATCGAGGCTTCGACATCTCGGCTGGACCGGGGGCTTCGCCATCTCTTCATCAACCTACTCGGGACACTTCGGCGTCACTAGCCGACCAGCTCCGTCACGTTAGCTGGGCCGAGGGATTTGCCTCAGCGAGTCAACCTTTACCAGCATTGCCATGCCATCATTTTATCGCCCATCAGGCAATGGGTGTGCGGAGCGAGTCCCAATTTTGGGAATCACCTTCCTTCGGATGGCTACAACAAATAAACCAGGTGCTATTAACCTCAATATTTTTTGCTTGTTTGGGTTCATTTTTTCCCAAGGAATTATTACTCTGGTTTGTCCATGATATGTACACAGGTCTATCAAACGGTGACCGCATTAACGACGGTCGCGTGGTGGTTCGATCAATTTCCGTACATAGTCCGGCGAACGCCGCATCCGGAGCTCGGACCGACCTATGAATTCAGGCTTTGCCACGCCTTTACTACATCACGCCGACGCCCTGCATCGACATTGACTTCGGCGCCAGGCTATATTTCTTCTATTCCTCACTTTGCATAGATTATTTATTATGCAACATTTTTTTTAATTATCATTATTACTATTATCTCCGGTTTGCACTATTTTATGTGGCACAGGAAAATGATACAGCCAGACTAAATCCTTTGGCATCACCACGGCTGGACGGGGGGCTTCGTCAACACTTCATTACCCCATGCCAGGGACTTCGGCATCACTCTGCCGGCCTGCATTGACCGTGCTATGTCACCACTTCGGAGTGCCGAGCTCTTTGCTCCGCCACCTCGGGACCGGCTTGGGGGATGGCACCTTGCCCCGCATCAAGCTCGGACCGCGTCATCAATACCGAACACATTAACCAGCTAAGTCGCTTTCATGCTCAAAGCTTTAATTTTTAACTTGTGTTCGGCTCGACCAAGCATTATACTTTTTTGGAAAAAAGTTGCTTGTAAAATTTTTTCCTTGTCCAAACTTTGTTTGTGACGCATAAATTCAAATACCCCGTTTACTTGGGGGCTTCCTTTATGAAGATTTTCCTGTTGCATATGATTATACTTGTACGGCTTCGTTCCTTGTTCGTGTATTACGCCACAATATGCACCACATTGACTTAAGCGATTTGCAAGCTGGGTTGCCTCGCTCCTGTGTTTACCCCTACGTTCCCAATACTTCGGATAGGGAGTAAAGGGAGCACCTCTGCGATTGTCACGATCAGGACACCCGAGCTGGACCTCAGACTGGGTGAAGCCGAAAGCTAGCGCTCTTATAGTTATTCAATGATGGTCGGCACACAACGGAACTCATGAGTACAAAAAATCTATTGCACAAGTCTCATAATAACAATGAGCACCGAAGAAAGGTATCGGTGGGGGTACTATTTTCTTCGAAGATGCTTCTTACTCTTCGCAGTAATATAGCATAAGTTCCCTGAGCGCGCTTTGTCTGTTACAGCCTTATGACCTGATTGCCTGGTTATTGGAAACACGGTCGATATTCTCGACCGATGGAGTACATAACACTTTTCGGTCCTTAACCGAAGAGGGAGAAGCCGACGGTCGGTTAAGACGCGTTTAAAGTTCGGTTGAACATAGATATGATATAAGTACTTCGGTACATGCAATCATTCTTCTACCCAAGTCACTTGGGGGCTCTTAAGTTTATTTGAGCCGTTTTATAATAAGTGTTCTTCTTCTCAGTCATTGCAAAGTTCTATTATTATTATTTATCACTCCTTTTTTCGACGCGAGTGTGCAGTCACTAGCCGGGGAGCCTAATTTCTCTCTCAAAGCCGCTAGAGTTTAGTTTTCTAAACTGGCCTAATGAGAAGTACTCCGCCCTCGGGATAGGAGGACGAAGCCGTAGGCTGACCCGCTCGAAGTCTTGAGATAGGATGTGTCATGTTAAAGGACGACAGAAGCACTTCTTTTTTCTCAGACCAATTTTCGAATTGGCACCGAACACTTGATCTTGTTCGGACGTCATATTTTTACTGACGTTTCTTGGTTTTCCAAGCTTTTTGGCACTTTTAAACTATTTGTGCTTTTCCAGCATTAGTCTCGCAGTGCAACGCCAGACACCTTTAGGGATTCGGCAAAAACATTCTCAGATATTGCTATATATGCATCGGTTTTGAATTGTGTCTTCGGTCAATAGTTGGGTTGCCCGGCTCCTGCACTTGCTTCCTACATTCCGTTTTGTTCGGCTAGGTGTGCAAAGCGAGAACCACTGCGATTGTGCTTCCAATGGTTAAGCACCTTAGTGGAGAAAGCCGAAAACTGACTGTCACAATAAGCGTAAACTGGTCAGCGATCCGATGACTATGACGGGCCATTCATAACATTGGCCGAAGTGTTTACGGCTTGACCTCGACTGTCGCTGAACACTACCGGGGGCTATTAACTGGCCTCCCAAACTAAATCCTCGATATTTTGCTCTTACATTCGAGCTGAGGTTTCATGATCATGCTTAGCATGAGAACCCAAAGAAAGGAACCGATAGCGGGACTATTTTCTTTGGAATACATTTCTTCTGTTAAACAACAATATAACATATCTCTCTACGTACCTTTGTTTATAAAACCGTGTGGCCAGATTTCCTTGTTTGTCGTAAATCTTGGCCCTCATAAAGGATTTATAAAGTAGGACAAACACTCCTCGGCTACTGGCCGAGGAGGTGGAAGCCGATGGTTGGTCAACAAAGTTTTGTACAATGCGGATCCGAGCATTAATGACGTAAAGTACTTGGATACATAGAGTCATTACACATAATTTGTGATTTTACTATGGATATTGATCCTTAATTCGGCCACCCGTGCCCGCATTAAGGCTCGGGGGCTACTGGGCTTCGGGCTTATTATTTACAAATATTAAAGGGGCACATCGATCCCCTGATCTGGTGTTGCCACCCGACCAGTGTCTCGGGGGCTTCTGCATTGCTTGTCCAATGCAGAAAATTTGATGTGCAATATAGTTTCCGAGCAGATTTTGATCCTCAGGTTGGTCGGCCGCACCCAACCTGAGTCTTGAGGACTGAGCACGCCGCTTTTGTGTCCCGAAGTATTCTGTCGAGCTAGGACTTGATCCTCAGGCCGATTTTGCAAATCGACCTGAGTCTCAGCGGCTACTGGGATCAGCGGTCTTATGTCATCCTTCATGTGCATCTTGGGTTTTAGACCGATACACACCTTGAGGGCTACTGGCTATATATCTCAGTAGAGAATAAATTGCACCAATACAAAATATTGACAAAAAATCAGCCCATAGTCGGGGTGGTGCACCACCTCGGAAGCAGTCCGGCATAAAGCTCGGGCACTAGTGGCTGGCTCCATAGAGGGCATTTCCGGCATTAAGCTCGGCTAAACTCCTTCAACTTTTTTGAACCAAGGTGATATGACACCTCGGATATAGTCTGGCATTGGAACCTGGACACAGTCCGGCGTTGGAGCTCGGATATATTTCGGCGTTGGAGCTCGGATATACAGTCCAACGTTGGAGCTCGGATACATTCCGGCGCTAGAGCTGGGAAGCGGTCCGGCGTTGGTGCTCGGCTGCAAAAGATACCTTGAATGTAGTCCGGCGTTGGAGCTCGGACACAAGAGGACCCTGCCTCCCTGGAACAACTTCAAACCCGAGGTGTGGCATAAAAATAAACAAGGCATTGATAAAGGCCGGAAACTTAAAGGGGCTCCTCGGATACCCGACGTGTAAACTCGTCGAATGCATTTCGGCGATCCTCAAGATCAAAGATAAAGAAGATTTGTTGAACCAGTTTTCAAGACCGGCAACCGAGGATGAAGAACAGTTTGGAAGAATCGAGGAGCGTCCCTAACTTGAAGACCGGTTCAGGGGGCTACTAACGGTGTCCTGGACTAGGGGGTACTCACCACGTCGTCTCCCGATCTATTAGATTGGGCCGAGTACCCCCGTGGCCGTATACTCATGGGCCAGTTCGGACGGCTACCGCATACAAGGAAGATTCCACAAGACTTGGCGATCAAGACAAGGACTTCTCCCCACCGGCGTATTCGGCTAGGACTCTTGTTATCCTAGGCCTCCGGTGCATTATATAAACCGAGGCCAGGCTAGTCGATAGATATACAATATATACATACACAACAACAATCATACCATAGGCTAGCATCTAGGGTTTAGTCTCCTTGATCTCGTGGTAGATCTACTCTTGTACTACCCATATCATCAATATTAATCAAGCAGGAGTAGGGTATTACCTCCATCGAGAGGGCCCGAACCTGGGTAAAACAAAGTGTTCCCTGCCTCCTGTTACCATCCGGCCTAGACGCACAGTTCGGGACCCCCTACCCGAGATCCGCCGGTTTGACACCGACACATGGAAACAACTACAAAAAAGTATAATACATATTATAGAGAATGGACAAGAAGGAAAGAGATCTAGGTTAGATGCTTTACCGAGAGCGCCTCTCGGAAAAGGTGGCCATTACCGAGAGCCAGGAATCGACCCTCGAAAACCGCTGCTCTAATTTTTTCCCTTCTCTTTTTGCTTTTGTTTTCCACTGTCTTTTTTGTATCTCATATTTCATATGCTTTTAC
>NC_041380.1:1103727-1104572 GCF_002162155.2 Triticum dicoccoides
TGTGAACAGATTGGGTTGAGTATAGCATAGAGGGGGAAGGGTCCGGTCACATTCACTTAGCAGAAAAAGCAACTTGAAGAAATAGCTATAAGTGAATGCTGTAGAGGACATAAACTCACACACACACACACACACACACACACACACACACACACATATATATATATATATATATATATATATATATATATATATATATATATATATATATATATATATATATATAGCCAATGAAGAAAAACGAAGGAAACGGTGAAGATTTTGCAAAGTTGAAGAATTTGAGAAACTGAAGAATTTCAAAAAAAAACTCAAATTGAAGATTTTCAACTTTTTGTGGTGGCGTGACCCACCGTATAAGAATGATGATTTCAGACACCGTGTACAATTGTCGTAGGGCTCTGAGAATCAAATTCTTCATTAATTTCTTCACACTTAGAGTGTTATTCTTCATTGATTGAAGAAAAACGTTTCTTCATGTGTTGCACATCTAAGTCATCAATTTTGCATAAGTGTTAGGATGTGTGTCCTTTTCAAAGAACATTCGAAGATTCTAAGATATTTAGCTCACACCGCAACTTGCTAAATCTCTTCTCATCCAAGGGCTTAGTGAAGATATCAGCTAGCTGTTCTTCAGTCTTCACGTGCTCGATGGAGATGTCGCCCTTCAACACATGATCACGAAGAAAATGATGACGAATCTGAATGTGCTTTGTCTTCGAGTGCTGAACTGGGTTGTGAGCAATCTTGATGGCACTCTCATTGTCACAGAGGAGAGGCACATTCTTCACGTTGACACCATAGTCCTTGAGTGTTTGCTTCATCCAAAGCAGTTGAGCACAGCAAGA
>NC_041380.1:1104582-1105701 GCF_002162155.2 Triticum dicoccoides
TATGCTTTTTGGGTTAGATTTGTCCAAAACTCAACTTTAAAGAGTGTAAAGTAAAAAACATGAGAAGAGGTAGTTGTGGACCGTGGCCTACCCCCTCTCTCGGTGCCGGCCAACTTCATAGAACGGCACCGAGAGAGAACTTTAAAGAGTGTAAAGTAAAAACATGAGAAGAAGCAGAGTGTAAATGTGATGGCCTCCTTTGAGAGCACAGGAAGTTTTGAGGCGAACAGAGCAACAAGACCCGCACTTCCTGCACAAACTGGACACATTCCCTCTCGATACCCATATACTATCTCGAAGAACGGACCTAGACTTGGTCTTTCATCTTGTGATGACAAGCACTAACACGGAGAAGCAGTTATTCACCGTGGACTACACCCTCTCGGTGCCGAATAACGCCCTAGACCGCCGGGGCCACCGGATGGGTGCTCGATATGGAAACCGCCCGAGGGGGAGGGCACCCCTGCATGCGTGTGGCCTGTGCATATGCATGTAGGGGTGGTGTGCTATTTGAATAAGCAATGCACGTCCTTGACGTGGCACGTGCCTCACAAACCACACACATGGGCGGGAACGTCAAGGACCGGCTGCGTTCGTCCTAGCGACAGAGTCTTCGGTGGGTGATCCCGTGACAGAACGGGCCTAGACTTGGTTTGTCATCTCGCGATGACATGCACTAACACGAAGAAGCAGTTATTCCCCATGGCCTACCCCCTCTAGGTGCCGAACAATGCCCTAGACCGCCGGGGCCACCAGAGGGGTGCCGCTCTCTAGAACCGGACGAGGCCCATCTAAAGAAGAAAACACAAGACGGTAATTATGATGTGCTAAGGTTGTTTGCCAGGCATGGAAGAAAACAACAAAAAAAGTATAATACATATTATCGAGAATGCACAAGAAGGAAACAGATCTAGGTTAGATGCTTTACCGAGAGCGCCTCTCGGAAAAGGTGGCCATTACCGAGAGCCAGGAATCGACCCTCGGAAACCGCTGCTCTAATTTTTTCCCTTCTCTTTTTGTTTTTGTTTTGCACTGTCTTTTTTGTATCTCATATTTCATATGCTTTTATGACCAAATTTTGGAAATTCCATGAGTTTTGATGAATTTTTTTGATAATAG
>NC_041380.1:1105711-1138228 GCF_002162155.2 Triticum dicoccoides
TGTTGCTAGTTGCATTAGCTCAAAACACATTCATTTTGCCATGTCATGATCATGCATCATATTGTGCATTGCATTGATTGTGTTTTCCCTCAGTTGCCGGTAATTGTCCCCTCTCGATAGACGTGATACCGATGATGTGATCGTTGACACTGATGAAGACTCAATGCTATCTTCAGAAGTGCCAGGCAAGCAAAACCCCCTTGTTCATTCCGATACAATCCCACTCTCTCGCTCCTGCTCTCTTTTATTGCATTAGGACAACAACGATTCAACTGTTACTTGCTGCGGTAGTTGAACCCCTTTATCCTCTGCATGACCTGTCATTGCCACAGTAAATAGATGAAACCCACTAGCATGAGTAGGAGTTGTTTGAGCCCTGTTGTGCCTACTCATTTATGGTTGTTTGTCATGCCTGCTACTGCTTAGAGTTGAGTCAGGTCTGATTCATCGGGGATGAATCAGAGGCGTGTGAACATGTCCTACTGTGTGTGAGCTAAGTGTGTGAACACGATTTGGTAAAGGTAGCGGTGAGAGGCCATGTAGGAGTACATGGTGGGTTGTCTCATTGAAGCCGTCCTCAGGAACTGAGTTCTGTGTTTGTGATCCATGATTCAGTTACTACCATACATTGGGCCCTGAAATATGACCCCGCTCGACTTCTTATTCACCCTTGTCCTCTGTCCAGGAGTTGCAAGTAGTTTCTGGTGTTTGTAGTATGCTGGAGGCCGTGGACAGCGCTGACCGTAGGGGTGGGCTGTGCTGCGGTAGGCACGTGGCCGGGTATACCGGGCGCCCGTTTGGTGTCACGGAACCCTGTTCACATCGTTTGGGGCTGTGAGCGAAACTCCGGCCGGATCTCCTCATGGATGGAACCCGAATAGGTGATAAACCTGGACTAGAGACTTGAGTGTTTAGGTAGGTCGTGGTCTACACCCACGTCGGCTTTCGCTTGAAGTCTGCCGAGCACATGTCGTGTGCAGACGCTAAGTGGTGGAAACATGTATGAAGAAGTACACCCCTGCAGGGTTAACATTGTCAGGACCCCGACTCAATGCCACATCGATCTAGCATGTAACACCTCATATCACTTTGCGGCCTCACGCACGGTATTCCCACGGGTGTCGCCTTACCTTTGCCCGGGACCGTTTGTGCCTTTTGGCACACGTATATGACAGTGTCGCTAGCATCCATATGATAAGGAGCCCGGGCTGACATGGCTAGTCGTAAACCCAAAGCGGCACAGACTTACAGGGACAGGCATCCATGACCCAGCATCGAACGTGTTGGTCACCAGCGAGTGAATCCAGGCTGTAGCACTGGGCTAGCAGGACTCCGGTGAACCGGGCTGTAGCGGGCTAACAGGACTCCGGTATTCACCGCGTGACATTTCCCCGAAGGGACAGACACAGGAACGAAGAAGGACACATGCCGGCCAGCCTAAGTGTTCCGGAGCAGTAGCAAGCTACCATGGCTCGGTGGAAACACTAGGAGACATTTCCCCGTAAGAGAGGCTACTAAAGATAAACAACTAGATGGTCAGATCCCACACATACCAAGCATTTCAATAACATACACACAATATGCTCGATATGTGCAAATACAACATGGCATCACAACATGACTCTATGACTCAAGTAATCTATTCAATAGGCTCCGAGGAGCGAGATATTACAAACATGTGTCTCATGACCCAACATTCAGAGCATACAAATCAAGCACAAGCGGAAGCTATCATGTCTGAGTACAAACATCTATAAATGAAAAAGGCTGAGAAGCCTGACTATCTACCAAATCCTGCCGAGGCACAAGATCGTAGCTGAGGTAACAAGCTAAACGTCGAAGACCACGCGGAAATACTAGTGAGACTGAAGTCTCTCTGCAAAAACATAAAATAGGCAAACGTGAGTACAAATGTACCCAGCAAGACTTACATCAGAACTATCTACGTATGCATCATTATCAACAAAGGGGATGGTGGGGTTTAACTGCAGCAAGCCAGCTTTGACTCGGTGGCTATCCTGAACTACAACTGCAAGTAACTCTTTTGAGGTGGCGCACACGAGTCCACATATTCACCATATCAATACACCACTATGGATCCGCTCCCGTCTCCCTACGAGAACGCCGTCCATAGCACTCACGCTTATCTTGCGCATTTTAAAGTATCCACTTTCACTTGTCTATGAACTGATATAAGCAACCCAGAAGTCCTTTTCCGCGGACACGGCTATTCGAATAGATGATATTAACCCTGCAGGGGTGTACTTCTTCATACATGTTTCCACCACTTAGCGTCTGCACACGACATGTGCTCGGTAGACTTCAAGCGAAAGCCGACGTGGGTGTAGACCACGACCTACCTAAACACTCAAGTCTCTAGTCCAGGTTTATCGCCTATTCGGGTTCCATCCATGAGGAGATCCGGCCGGAGTTTCGCTCACAGCCCCAAACGATGTGAACAGGGTTCCGTGACACCAAACGGGCGCCCGGTATACCCGGCCACGTGCCTACCGCATCACAGCCCACCCCTACGGTCAGCGCTGTCCACGGCCTCCAGCATACTACAAACACCAGAAACTACTTGCAACTCCTGAACAGAGGACAAGGGTGAATAAGAAGTCGAGCGGGGTCATATTTCAGGGCCCAATGTATGGTAGTAGCTGAATCATGGATCACAAACACAGAACTCAGTTCCTGAGGACGGCTGCAATGAGACAACCCACCATGTACTCCTACATGGCCTCTCACCGCTACCTTTACCACATCGTGTTCACCACTTAGCTCACACACAGTAGGACATGTTCACACACCTCTGATTCATCCCCGATGAACCAGACCTGACTCAACTCTAAGCAATAGCAGGCATGACAAACAAACATGAATGAGTAGGCACATCAGGGCTCAAACAACTCCTACTCATGCTAGTGGGTTTCATCTATTTACTGTGGCAATGACAGGTCATGCAAAGGACAAAGGGCTCAGCTACCGCAGCAAGTAACAGATGAATCGGTGTTGTCCTAATGCAGTAAAAGAGAGCAGGAGCGAGAGAGTAGGATTGTATCGGAGTGAACAAGGGGGTTTTGCTTGCCTGGCACTTCTGAAGATAACATTGAGTCTTCATCAGTGTCAACGATCACATCATCGGTATCACGTCTATCGAGAGGGGACAAATACCGGCAACACAGAAGGGAACACAATCAATGCAATGCACAATATGATGCATGATCATGACATGGCAAAATGAATGTGTGTTGGGCTAATGCAACTAAAACCAGATTAAATGGAGTTGGTTTGAATCCAAGATTCAAATTCAAACTCCATATGTGGATATTTAAATGCCCTTTATATGATTTGTGCTAAACAGCAGCTATAAGTTGTTCTATGCATGAAAATGGTACAGATGGATTCCTTGAATTTTTCTGATAATTTTTCATATATAAATTATTTAATTTGGAGTTACGGTTAATTTTCTATGATTTATTGAAGTTTCAGCTATTTTCTGAAATTTCCTGAATAATATTAAATCCAGAAAATACTTATTGCGTCAGCCCCACGTCACAGTGACGTCAGCAGGGTCAACTGGGCTGGCTCGGTCAAACCTGACGTGTGGGGGCCACACGTCAGTGACACAGGAGCTAATCCCGGTCAAACCCAGCGCTGACTGGGATTTGACCAGGGGTGGGGCCCGCTGTCAGTGGCCTAGGGGGTTGGTTAGCGCATTATTAGTGGCTAATGACAGCGCCACGTCACTGGCCACCGGAGTTCGGCCGGCGGCGACCCGAAACGCGGCGGAAGTTCACCGGGGTTGCGCTACGGGCGGCGGCTGGACGTGCGAAGGGCACCAGAAGGTAGCCCGTGCCCGTGCGCATCTAGGGGGGCCAACGGGAGGTGCGGGGGTGGCCGGGGTTCGCCGGAATGGAGCCCGAGGCGGCGGCCGGAGCTCGGGTGGGTGCGGGGTTAGCGCTGCAGCTTGCAAACAAGCTAGCTGCCACGCTAGCGTTGCTCCACGGGTCGTTGCGAGTGCAACGGACGCACGCGCGGGGCCATTTGGTCACCGGGGCTTCGCCGGCGACGAGTCCGTGCGGCGGAGCGTCTCGGCTCCGGTAGAGGGGGCGGCTAGAGCTCGTAATCGGGCTTGGGGTTAGGGGGAAACGAAGCAGGGACTCACGGGGATCGTGCAGGGAGGGTCAGCGAGCTCGGGGAAGCGACGATGGTGGCGAATTGACGGTGAAGATCCTCGGCGGCCGGCGATGGAAACGGCGATGCCGGCGGCGTTGTGGCGCGTCCGTAGGGCCGTGGGTCGGTGGGGAGGAAGGAGGGGTCGAGGGGGAGCTCCTGGGCGCGTCGGCGAGGCTAGGGGTGGCCGGTGGCCACGGGGAAGCTCGTCGGCGGCGGCGGGTGTGTTCGGTGGCTGCGCGCGAGAGAGCCAGAGGAGGAGAGGAGCTCGGGGAGAGAGTGAGAGGCCTGGGGGGGTGCGTGGCCTCGCGGACGGGGTCCAGGGCGACGAGAGGAAGCAGGAGGTGGCCAGGGGGAAGCAGGAGGTGGCCGAGGCAGCGTCGGCGCGCGCCACGCCTCGCCTCTGTTCGTCCTCCTGGCAGAGGAGGAAGAGGACAAGGGGGAGGAGGTGGGCTGGGCCGGCTGGGCCACTGGAGTTGGGCCAGGTGGGCTGCGAGGTAAGCTGAGGTAAAACTCTCTCTCTGCTTTTATTTACATTCTGTTTTATATTTTTCTTCTGTTTTTGTTTTATTTAAATTATTTTGCCACTGTTTTGAATTTTAAAAATAATTCAAACAATGCCAAAAACTCCACTGAATATTTTATATTGCTAGATGGACTTTTCCAAAAGCTTATAAAATATTTCAGGGATATTTGAAATTATATTCTAATTATATGAATATAATTCAAATTCAAATAACTAATGAATTAAATTCAAAGTCCCAAAAATAACTCCTTAAAAATGTTCAATATTTTGGTTGGGACCAGAACCCTTACCAAAAATTATCAAACATTTAAGAGGAGCATTTTGGAGCAATGAATGAGATTTCTAGGGCTTTTGCCCCTCTTTTATTTAGGGTTTTGAGGCTTCCAATATTCCTCAATTCAAGTTTCAAAAATATAGACATGATGCACACATGAAGCTAACCTAGAGCAATGCCTGAAGCTAGGGATGTGACAACTCACCCCCACTAAACAAGAATCTCGTCTCGAGATTCAAGCGTAGGGTAAGGTGAAGGGGAAACGTAACTAGTATAATCTTCACGATCCAGGGTGCACTTCATAGAAACGTTGATTCGATCACCATCTTTGTCTTGATGTCCTGCTCTGAGAAATCCTGTCAACATGACATGGAGGGAAGAAGACTCTAGAAGGGTCGATCTCCTCGAAGATCGAACAACTCAGGATTAACTCACGGAATGAGACATAGAACCATCTCTCGGGTTGAGACACGAGATACACATCAAGAGGGGTGGAGAGAACGGATGACGAGGGTTCACTAGGTAGACAACAATTCCACACTTAAGAAGGTGGTAAACGATTGTCAACGTAGCAAGGAGTTGAGTTGCCATGATACCACGACGAAACATCCTGGAGGAGGGTGATTCGTAGATTATTACCCTAAGTGGCAAAAAGAATTACCTTTGATTCAGAGATCATTGAAACTCTTTATACTAGCTTAAGGCAAATCATAATCGATCATTTAGAGGGGTTCGGTAGAATGGCATACTCAAACTTGGATGATGTGGATTACCTTGTTGAAGACAACGTAATAGATGAATTTGCTTATCACCGGAAATGGAGGAGACCCATGGTAGAATGGCACATTGGCGGTGCAAGCTGGGAACAAAATGCAAATGCTGGGAATGATTCTGGTAACTTGGGAAGAACCCAACAATAGAGAGTGAATTCACTGTTGGAGTGGTTATAGCATAACCGAGGAAACTGAGAGGAATCCCAGTTAGAGATGATGATAACACGTAGTGCTTGTGCGTGCTCTCAAGAACTTGAGCATTTCCACAGCCATCAAGGTTTTATCAACATCCGTGTCAAGGGTCCGGTAAACAACTTACTTCCATGATGAATGGTGATGGAGGATGCAGATGCAAAGGAAGATAACACCTTCTCAGATTTCACCCTTGGCAGGGCCAAGGAAATAAAATCTGGATGATCGACCGAGAGACATTTAGCACTCCGCTTCCAATGTTCTCCTTGATGTGCTAGCGTAATCCACCCATAGATATGGTTTGATATCTAGAACATCAAGTAAAAGGTCGGACTTCTGAACACAGAAATCCATAGGGGCAACTAGGGAGTAAATCCTACGAAATCCCTATGGGGAGGTGGTCAACTTCATCAATCAAGATATTATAACAACAGGTCTTCCGGCTGGGTGTGTTGGCCACGACATCCACTTTACCGATTATCGCGCGACCAATATTATAATTCTTGGGAAATATTCCAACCATCATATCTGCCTGAGATTCAGATCTGGTTGGTGTCAGGATATTCCAGACTCATCGAGTCTAGGAAGAAAAACGGCAGTTTGCAACACAAATCGACGAGATGACGTTGCGAGATTCTCGGGAAATGAACTACGATAGCAAGCTCCAAAACATGAGCTGGTTCTGCTGCAAACATGTGAACACGTTGTCCCAGACAAGCATGACCACGTGGTAGTCTTATAATAAAACACTATCGAGTTCGGGTGGGGGAACCATCAACGAGGGTATCGAAGTTCTTTCATAAGTCCGGATTAGCTCTTATGAAGGAACTCCTTCTCCTTGAACAACTCAATCAGTGGCTTGGTGTGCTAGGGATACATATAGAATGAAGGTTGCAAGTCTCCAGACTACAGAATACTTCGCACGTGTGCATGACTGATTTGGGATGATTCCAAAGAAAGCAACATTGACCTTCTCGAATCCACGGCGGCAACTTGCATCACATGCACATGAATTAAAGGAAGTCACTACCTTCATCCAAACATATGCTTCATGAGCTAGCATGAACAAATGCTTTCAAAAGTTTCCAACACTAGCTTAATGTTCAGCAAAATTATGGAGAAGACAAGGATGTTGTCAATGGGCACAACAACAATTCATCTGGGTTTCCTTTTAAAAGGAATTCCATAGTTAAGTGAACAAGTGATAGCATTGGTCAGACCCAAAAGATATAATGGTGTATGCTCGAGGGATCAACCACGAATAAGACAACATTACGAGCATCGTTGGTACTGATTTGACTTGACGATGGCCCACACTCAAATCAAAGGATTGATAAGACAATAGGTCCAACAACTGATCACAAGGACCAATCGATGAAGATATCACCTTTCTTCAACACACACCATACAAGAATATCCCTTTGGAACGAACTAAGTCAGGCAAGCTTTTATCTTCCAACCCTCCAAGTTGTCGTTTAGCTTAACCAACTAGCTCAGGGATATCTAACACCGATTCTTGGAGAGAAGGTGGTTCACAAGAAACCAACTTGATCACGAACTCAACATAGCGGTCAGGTGACAACCCGGTAACACCTCCAAGAAGATATTTGGAAAGTCACGAACCACCGGTATGTTACTAAGCTCGAGATCAATCTTGCTTTTGAGGGCAAGACGATATGATCAAATGAGTGAGGACTTGACAAGATCCTAACTCATCAATCGAAGGGTGCACCGAAATAAGGACTAGGTAGCACGATCAGTCTTAGAAGGATGATTCGAAAACCAACATACTAAGAATGAAATTATTATCCTTTAACTACCAAGCAACAGAGTTGCTAGCAGTATTGATTTCTCACATCACAATTCATTTGTCGGTATTCCGGTTGCATCAACACGAGGGCCGAGGAATGAACAGTGATGGCAAGAAGTGTCACCGTACCAAGAGTTCATGGGATGGTGTGCAATTCCTATAACAATCTCGATATAAAATATGTAATACTCCAAGGTAGAGCAGAACCAAAAGCTGGATTGGCATTTGATCTGCGGAATACAACTACTTTGACCCAATCCTAGATATGGAAGAGGTACTGGAGTTTGTTTCTCCTAGTCATTCCGGAATAGAATGGCTTGACAGACCACAAGAGTCATAGGCATCCATGAACGAACGCACGCATACTCTTGACTATCAATTGATAGACGAGGGTCAGAATGCAACTAAAGAGAACAACTCAAAGGAACATATAACTTTCTGAGTTGTGGATGCATAGAATAGTATGTCGAACCAAGTTCAACATATTTCTTCCGGATAACCAATGCAGAAAGGTAGAACTGGCAGAGTCACGATTTATGAATGGAGAACTCCTCAAGAGTACTCTAATTGTGATTTTTTTTTGATCCAATAAACATCTGCCATAAGTAGTTCATGGTATTTGGAAGAAGAAGATACCACGGACTTCAAGGACTATCGCAAAGGTTACTAATATCCTAAAGGCACTAGCAATTACTATCAACATGAAGTAGGTAGAGTGAATCTCGGGTATAGAACCCAGGAGTAGAATACCTACTACTAAGTAGCATCACGGGATGCTTTCGAGAATAAAGGCCAGAATCTTCTCACTAGGACACAAATCATGGCTAGACCACTAGATGATCCCCTAAGCACTTAGGGTCATAATAATAATTCCAACATATATGTCGAGGCAATAATTACCTCAACACACCGATTAGTGTGGTTAATCTGGCCCATGGGAACATCGGAAACAGAAGGAAGGGATTTGCAAATGCATCGGACTATTTAGAAACCTGGGATGACTCGGACAGCATAACGGCTATAATTGCTCAAAAAGATTTGAGACAATCACAAAAATGGTGGCATAACCACTCAGAAGCACAATATCAAGGTTCCGAGATCAACAATTAACATACGGAAGTAGTAGGAACTGAACTGAGACTTCAATCCAACAATCTTATAAGTCTACTGATTAGTAACACGTGATCCTAATAGAAAGAAGAGATAGCCTAGTTCTTAATCCCCGCAGGAAAGATAAGATGACTCAGATCAGAAGGGCATGAGGTATAAGGAGTAAAAAGAGCCTTACGTTCCATCCCACAATCAATTCCCTTATATAACTAAAGAATTTCTAGACTCAACTTCGACCAGTTTGGCTTGGTAATCCTACAGGTAGTCAAGCTCTGATACCAACGCTGTCAGGACCCCGACTCAATGCCACATCGATCTAGCATGTAACACCTCATATCACTTTGCGGCCTCACGCACGGTATTCCCACGGGTGTCGCCTTACCTTTGCCCGGGACCGTTTGCGCCTTTTGGCACACGTATATGACAGTGTCGCTAGCATCCATATGATAAGGAGCCCGGGCTGACATGGCTAGTCGTAAACCCAAAGCGGCACAGACTTACAGGGACAGGCATCCATGACCCAGCATCGAACGTGTCGGTCATCAGCGAGTGGATCCAGGCTGTAGCACTGGGCTAGCAGGACTCCGGTGAGCCGGGCTGTAGCGGGCTAACAGGACTCCGGTATTCACCGCGTGACATTTCCCCGAAGGGACAGACACAGGAACGAAGAAGGACACATGCCGGCCAGCCTAAGTGTTCCGGAGCAGTAGCAAGCTACCATGGCTCGGTGGAAACACTAGGAGACATTTCCCCGTAAGAGAGGCTACTAAAGATAAACAACTAGATGGTCAGATCCCACACATACCAAGCATTTCAATAACATACACACAATATGCTCGATATGTGCAAATACAACATGGCATCACAACATGACTCTATGACTCAAGTAATCTATTCAATAGGCTCCGAGGAGCGAGATATTACAAACATGGGTCTCATGACCCAACATTCAGAGCATACAAATCAAGCACAAGCGGAGCTATCATGTCTGAGTACAGACATCTATAAATGAAAAAGGCTGAGAAGCCTGACTATCTACCAAATCCTGCCGAGGCACAAGATCGTAGCTGAGGTAACAAGCTAAACGTCGAAGACCACGCGGAAATACTAGTGAGACTGAAGTCTCTCTGCAAAAACATAAAATAGGCAAACGTGAGTACAAATGTAGCCAGCAAGACTTACATCAGAACTATCTACGTATGCATCATTATCAACAAAGGGGATGGTGGGGTTTAACTGCAGCAAGCCAGCTTTGACTCGGTGGCTATCCTGAACTACAACTGCAAGTAACTCTTTTGAGGTGGCGCACACGAGTCCACATATTCACCATATCAATACACCACTATGGATCCGCTCCCGTCTCCCTACGAGAACGCCGTCCATAGCACTCACGCTTATCTTGCGCATTTTAAAGTATCCACTTTCACTTGTCTATGAACTGATATAAGCAACGCAGAAGTCCTTTTCCCCGGACACGGCTATTCGAATAGATGATATTAACCCTGCAGGGGTGTACTTCTTCATACATGTTTCCACCACTTAGCGTCTGCACACGACATGTGCTCGGCAGACTTCAAGCGAAAGCCGACGTGGGTGTAGACCACGACCTACCTAAACACTCAAGTCTCTAGTCCAGGTTTATCGCCTATTCGGGTTCCATCCATGAGGAGATCCGGCCGGAGTTTCGCTCACAGCCCCAAACGATGTGAACAGGGTTCCGTGACACCAAACGGGCGCCCGGTATACCCGGCCACGTGCCTACCGCATCACAGCCCACCCCTACGGTCAGCGCTGTCCACGGCCTCCAGCATACTACAAACACCAGAAACTACTTGCAACTCCTGGACAGAGGACAAGGGTGAATAAGAAGTCGAGCGGGGTCATATTTCAGGGCCCAATGTATGGTAGTAGCTGAATCATGGATCACAAACACATAACTCAGTTCCTGAGGACGGCTGCAATGAGACAACCCACCATGTACTCCTACATGGCCTCTCACCGCTACCTTTACCACATCGTGTTCACCACTTAGCTCACACACAGTAGGACATGTTCACACACCTCTGATTCATCCCCGATGAACCAGACCTGACTCAACTCTAAGCAATAGCAGGCATGACAAACAAACATGAATGAGTAGGCACATCAGGGCTCAAACAACTCCTACTCATGCTAGTGGGTTTCATCTATTTACTGTGGCAATGACAGGTCATGCAAAGGACAAAGGGTTCAGCTACCGCAACAAGTAACAGATGAATCGGTGTTGTCCTAATGCAGTAAAAGAGAGCAGGAGCGAGAGAGTAGGATTGTATCGGAGTGAACAAGGGGGTTTTGCTTGCCTGGCACTTCTGAAGATAACATTGAGTCTTCATCAGTGTCAACGATCACATCATCGGTATCACGTCTATCGAGAGGGGACAAATACCGACAACACAGAAGGGAACACAATCAATGCAATGCACAATATGATGCATGATCATGACATGGCAAAATGAATGTGTGTTGGGCTAATGCAACTAAAACCAGATTAAATGGAGTTGGTTTGAATCCAAGATTCAAATTCAAACTCCATATGTGGATATTTAAATGCCCTTTATATGATTTGTGCTAAACAGCAGCTATAAGTTGTTCTAACATGCATGAAAATGGTACAGATGGATTCCTTGAATTTTTCTGATAATTTTTCATATATAAATTATTTAATTTGGAGTTACGGTTAATTTTCTATGATTTATTGAAGTTTTAGCTATTTTCTGAAATTTCCTGAATAATATTAAATCCAGAAAATACTTATTGCGTCAGCCCCACGTCACAGTGACGTCAGCAGGGTCAACTGGGCTGGCTCGGTCAAACCTGACGTGTGGGGGCCACACGTCAGTGACACAGGAGCTAATCCCGGTCAAACCCAGCGCTGACTGGGGTTTGACCAGGGGTGGGGCCCGCTGTCAGTGGCCTAGGGGGTTGGTTAGCGCGTCATTAGTGGCTAATGACAGCGCCACGTCACTGGCCACCGGAGTTCGGCCGGCGGCGACCCGAAACGCGGCGGAAGTTCACCGGGGTTGCGCTACGGGCGGCGGCTGGACGTGCGAAGGGCACCAGAAGGTAGCCCGTGCCCGTGCGCATCTAGGGGGGCCAACGGGAGGTGCGGGGGTGGCCGGGGTTCGCCGGAATGGAGCCCGAGGCGGCGGCCGGAGCTCGGGTGGTGCGGGGTTAGCGCTGCAGCTTGCAAACAAGCTAGCTGCCACGCTAGCGTTGCTCCACGGGTCGTTGCGAGTGCAACGGACGCACGCGCGGGGCCATTTGGTCACCGGGGCTTCGCCGGCGACGAGTCCGTGCGGCGGAGCGTCTCGGCTCCGGTAGAGGGGGCGGCTAGAGCTCGTAATCGGGCTTGGGGTTAGGGGGAAACGAAGCAGGGACTCACGGGGATCGTGCAGGGAGGGTCAGCGAGCTCGGGGAAGCGACGATGGTGGCGAATTAACGGTGAAGATCCTCGGCGGCCGGCGATGGAAACGGCGATGCCGGCGGCGTTGTGGCGCGTCCGTAGGGCCGTGGGTCGGTGGGGAGGAAGGAGGGGTCGAGGGGGAGCTCCTGGGCGCATCGGCGAGGCTAGGGGTGGCCGGTGGCCACGGGGAAGCTCGTCGGCGGCGGCGGGTGTGTTCGGTGGCTGCGCGCGAGAGAGCCAGAGGAGGAGAGGAGCTCGGGGAGAGAGTGAGAGGCCTGGGGGGGTGCGTGGCGTCGCGGACGGGGTCCAGGGCGACGAGAGGAAGCAGGAGGTGGCCAGGGGGAAGCAGGAGGTGGCCGAGGCAGCGTCGGCGCGCGCCACGCCTCGCCTCTGTTCGTCCTCCTGGCAGAGGAGGAAGAGGACAAGGGGGAGGACGTGGGCTGGGCCGGCTGGGCCACTGGAGTTGGGCCAGGTGGGCTGCGAGGTAAGCTGAGGTAAAACTCTCTCTCTGCTTTTATTTACATTCTGTTTTATATTTTTCTTCTGTTTTTGTTTTATTTAAATTATTTTGCCACTGTTTTGAATTTTAAAAATAATTCAAACAATGCCAAAAACTCCACTGAATATTTTATATTGCTAGATGGACTTTTCCAAAAGCTTATAAAATATTTCAGGGATATTTGAAATTATATTCTAATTATATGAATATAAGTCAAATTCAAATAACTAATGAATTAAATTCAAAGTCCCAAAAATAACTCCTTAAAAATGTTCAATATTTTGGTTGGGACCAGAACCCTTACCAAAAATTATCAAACATTTAAGAGGAGCATTTTGGAGCAATGAATGAGATTTCTAGGGCTTTTGCCCCTCTTTTATTTAGGGTTTTGAGGCTTCCAATATTCCTCAATTCAAGTTTCAAAAATATAGACATGATGCACACATGAAGCTAACCTAGAGCAATGCCTGAAGCTAGGGATGTGACATATATATATATATACATATATATATATATATATATATATATATATATATATATATATATATATATATATATATATGCTTTTTGGGTTAGATTTGTCCAAAACTCAACTTTAAAGAGTGTAAAGTAAAAAACATGAGAAGAGGCAGTTGTGGACCGTGGCCTACCGCCTCTCTCAGTGCCGGCCAACTTCCTAGAACGGCACCAAGAGAGAACTTTAAAGAGTGTAAAGTAAAAACATGAGAAGAAGCAGAGTGTAAATGTGAAGGCCTCATTTGAGAGCACAGGAAGTTTCGAGGCGAACGGAGCAACAGGACCCGCACTTCCTGCACAAACTGGACACATTCCCTCTCAATACCCATAGACTATCTCGAAGAACGGGCCTAGACTTGGTCTGTCATCTTGTGATGACAAGCACTAACACGGAGAAGCAGTAATTCACCATGGACTACACCCTCTCGGTGCCGAATAACGCCCTAGACCGCCGGGGCCACCGGATGGGTGCCCATATGGAAACCGCCCGAGGGGGGAGGGCACCCCTACATGCGTGTGGCCCGTGCATATGCATGTAGGGGTGGTGTGCTATTTGAATAAGCAACACACGTCCTTGACGTGGCACGTGCCTCACAAACCACACACATGGGCGGGAACGTCAAGGACCGGCTGCGTTCGTCCTAGCGACAGAGTCTTCGGTGGGTGATCCCGTGACAGAACGGGCCTAGACTTGGTTTGTCATCTCGCGATGACATGCACTAACATGAAGAAGCAGTTATTCCCCATGGCCTACCCCCTCTAGGTGCCGAACAACGCCCTAGACCGCCGGGGCCACCAGAGGGGTGCCGCTCTCTAGAACCGGACGAGGCCCATCTAAAGAAGAAAACACAAGACGGTAATTATGATGTGCTAAGGTTGTTTGCCAAGCATGGAAGAAAACAACAACAAAAAGTATAATACATATTATCGAAAATGCACAAGAAGGAAAGAGATCTAGGTTAGATGCTTTACCGAGAGCGCCTCTCGGAATAGGTGGCCATTACCCAGAGCCTAGAATCGACCATCGGAAACCACTGCTATAAATTTTTTCCCCTTCTCTTTTTGTTTTTGTTTTGCACTATCTTTTTTGTATCTTATATTTCATATGCTTTTACGACCAAAGTTTGGAAATTCCATGACTTTTGATGAATTTTTTCGATAAAAGTTTTTTGATGAACTCACATATATATATATATATATATATATATATATATATATATATATATGCTTTTTGGGTTAGATTTGTTCAAAACTCAACTTTAAAGAGTGTAAAGTAAAAAACATGAGAAGAAGCAGTTGTTGACCGTGGCCTACCCCCTCTCTCGGTGCCGGTCAACTTTCTAGACCGGCACCGAGAGAGAACTTTAAAGAGTGTAAAGTAAAAAATATGAGAAGAGGCAGTTGTGGACCGTGGCCTACCCCCTCTCTTGGTATCTATAATTTTTGATTGCTCCATGCTATATTATCTACTGTTTTGGACTATATTTGGCTTTATTTTCCACTTTTTTATTATTTTTGGGACTAACCTATTAACCGGAGGCCCAGCCAAGAATTGCTATTTTTTGCCTATTTCAGTGTGAAACGGAATATCAAACGGAATAAAATCTTCGAGAACGTGATTTTCTCACCGAACGTGATCCAGTAGATTTGGACCCTGCTCCAAGGAACAAAAGAGGCGGTCACGGGGGTGGGGGGCGCCCCCCCATAGGGCGCCCCCCTGCCTCGTGGGCCCCTCGTTGCTCCTCCGGCGTACTTCTTCCTCCTATATATACACACGTACCCCCAAACGATCAGAAGAGGAGCCAAAAACCTAATTCCACTGCCGCAACTTTCTGTATCCATGAGATCCCATCTTGGGGCCTGTTCCGGAGCTCCGCCAGAAGAGGGCCGTCATCATGTAGGGCTTCTACATCACCATAGCCCCTCCGATGAAGTGTGAGTAGTTTACCTCAGACCTTTGGGTCCATAGTTAGTAGCTAGATGGCTTCTTCTCTCTCTTTGAATCTCAATACAAAGTGCTCCCCCTCTCTCGTGGAGATCTATTCGATGTAATCTTCTTTTTGCGGTATGTTTGTTGAGACCGATGAATTGTGGGTTTATGATCAAGTCTATCTATGAATAATATTTGAATCTTCTCTGAATTCTTTTATGCATGATTGGTTATCTTTGCAAGTCTCTTCGAATTATCCGTTTGGTTTGGCCAACTAGATTGGTAGTTCTTGCCATGGGAGAAGTGATTAGCTTTGGGTTCGATCTTGCGGTGTCCTTACCCAGTGACAGAAGGAGCAGCAAGGCACGTATTGTATCATTACCATCGAGGATAACCAGATGGGGTTTATTTCATATTGCATGAATTTATCTCTCTACATCATGTCATCTTGCTTAAGGCGTTACCCTGTTTTTAACTTAATACTCTAGATGCATGCTGGATAGCGGTCGATGAGTGGAGTAATAGTAGTAGGTGCAGAATCGTTTCGATCTACTTTTCACGGATGTGATGCCTATATACATGATCATTCCTAGATATTCTCATAATTATACACAATTCTATCAATTGCTCAATAGTAATTTGTTCACCCACCGTAGAATACTTATGCTCTTGAGAGAAGCCACTAGTGAAACCTATGGCCCCCGAGTCTATTCTCATCATATCAATCTCCATAACTTTTATACTGTTTTGCTATTTACTTTGCCTTTACTTTTTACTTTGCATCTTTATATAAAAAATACCAAAAATATTATATCTATCAGATCTCACTCTCGTAAGTGGCCATGATGGTCTTGACAACCCCTAATCGCGTTGGTTGCGAGTAGCTATCGCTTTGTGCAGGTACGAGGGACTTGAGCGTGGGCTCCTACTGGATTGATACCTTGGTTCTCAAAAACTGAGGAAAACACTTACGCTACTCTGCTGCATCATCCCTTCGTCTTCGGGGAAAACCAACGCAAGCTCAAGACGTAGGAAGAAGTATTTCTGGCGCTGTTGCGGGAAAGGGCGGCCGATGAGGGAGCTGTGGACCATGGCGGGTAAGGGCGGCCGGCCGGCGAGGGAGCTGCGGACCGCGGCGGGGAAGGACGCCGGAGATGCGGACGATGGAGGAGCCCAGCAAAAGGGAGCAGCTACGGCGGAGAAGCCTGGCGGAGGGGAGCAGCGACGGAGGAAGACGCCTCCGGATCGATTTCAAATCGGGGGTAGTATTGTACTTTCACATTGCTTCACCTGGTCGGAACGATGCCCCCAGCGAAAATTATTTCGGAACAGAGGGAGTAATAAATAAATTATTTAGCCTCTGTTTTGGTTGTGTTTTTTGTGCTTAATTAGTGTTTGTGCCAAATAGAACCGTTGGGAAGACTTGGGGAAAGTCTTGTTGAACTTGCTGTAAAAAACAGAAACTTTAGTGCTCATGAGAACTGGTTCCATTTTTATTTGGAGAGTTCTATTTAGTTAATTCTTTTTGCAGATGATTAATAGATAAATTCCTCACGTCCAGCAATTTATTTTAGAATTTTTGGGGTTCCAGATCTTCCGCTAGCTACAGATTACTACAGACTGTTCTGTTTTTGACAAATTCTGTTTTTCGTGTGTTGTTTGCTTATTTTGATGAATCTATGGCTAGTAAAATAGTGTATAATCCATAGAGAAGTTTGAATACAGTAGGTTTAACACCAATATAAATAAATAATGAGTTCATTATAGTACCTTGAAGTGGTCTTTTGTTTTCTTTCGCTAACGGAGCTCACAAGTTTTCTATTTTGAGTTTTGTGTTGTGAAGTTTTCAAGTTTTGGGTAAAATTTTGATGGATTATGGAACAAGGAGTGGCAAGAGCCTAAGCTTGGGGATTCCCATGGAACCCCCAAGATAATACAAGGACACCAAAAAGTCAAAGCTTGGGGATGCCCCGGAAGGCATCCCCTCTTTCGTCCACTTCCATCGGTAATTTACTTGGAGCTATATTTTTATTCACCAACATGATATGTGTTTTGCTTGGAGCTTCTTGTATTATTTGTGTCTTCATTTGTTAGTATGCCACAATCATCCTTGCTATACACAGCTTTCGAGAGAGCCATACATGAATTAAACTTTGATAGAATACTCTATCTGCTTCGCTTATATCTTTTGAGCTAGATAATTTTGCTCTATGTGCTTCACTTAGATCTTTTAGAGCACGGTGGTGGATTCATTTTAAAGAAACTATTGATCTCTCATGCTTCACTTCAATTAATTTGAGAGTCTCCTAATAGCATGGTAATTTGCTTCATAATAATATGCTTGGTATTCTAGATTTGTGAAACTTTCTTTTGAGTGTGTTGAATACTAAGAAAAGTTTGAAGCATGATAATTGTTTTGAGATATGGAGGTGATAATATTAAAGTCATGCTAGTTGAGTAGTTGTGAATTTAAAGAATACTTGTGTTGAAGTTTGTGATTCCCGTAGCATGCACGTATGGTGAACCGTTATGTGATGAAGTCGGAGCATGATTTACTTATTGATTGTCTTCCTTATGAGTGGCGGTCGGGGACGAGCGATGGTCTTTTCCTACCAATCTATCCCCCAAGGAGCATGCGCGTAATACTTTGCTTTGATAACTTCTAAATTTTTGCAATAAGTATATGAGTTCTTTATGACTAATGTTGAGTCCATGGATTATACACACTCTCACCCTTCCACCTTTGCTAGCCTCTCTAATACCGCGCACCTTTCGCCGGTATCATACACCTACCATATACCTTCCTCAAAACAGCCACCATACCTACCTATTATGGCATTTCCATAGCCATTCCGAGATATATTGCCATGCAACTTTCCACCGTTCCGTTTATTATGACACACTCCATCATTGTCATATTGCTAGCATGATCATGTAGTTGACATCGTATTTGTGGCAAAGCCACCGTTCATAATTCTTTCATACATGTCACTCTTGATTCATTGCATATCCCGGTACACCGCCAGAGGAATTCATATAGAGTCATATCTTGTTCTAAGTATCGACTTGTAATTGTTGAGTTGTAAGAAAAAGAAAAGTGTGATGATCATCATTATTAGAGCATTGTCCCAGTGAGGAAAGAATGATGGAGACTATGATTCCCCCACAAGTCGGAATGAGACTCCGGACGAAAAAAAAGAGGCCTAAGAAGCCCAAAAAAAAGAAGAGAAAGGCCATAAAAAAGAAAAGGCCCAAATAAAAAAATGAGATAAAAAGAGAGAAGGGACAATGTTACTATCCTTTTACCAAACTTGTGCTTCAAAGTAGCACCATGATCTTCATTGTAGAGAGTCTCTGAAGTTATCACTTTCATCTGCTAGTGGGAATCTTTCATTATAGAACTTGGCTTGTGTATTCCAATGATGGGCTTCCTCGAAGTGCCCTAGGTCTTCATGAGCAAGCAAGTTGGATGCACACCCACTTAGTTTCTTTTTGAGCTTTCATATACTTATAGCTCTAGTGCATCCGTTGCATGGCAATCCCTACTCACTCACATTGATATCTATTGATGGGCATCCCCATAGCCCGTTGATACGCCTAGTTGATGTGAGACTATCTTCTCCCTTTTTGTCTTCTCCACAACCAATATTTTATTCCACCTTAGTGCTATATCCATGGCTCACGCTCATGTATTGCGTGAAGATTGAAAAAGTTTTAAAAAAGTTAGAGTATGAAACTATTGCTTGGCTTGTCATCGGGGTTGTGCATGATTTAAATACTTTGTGTGGGGAAGATGGAGCATAGCCAGACTATATGACTTTGTAGGGATAACTTTCTTTGGCCATGTTATTTTGAGAAGACATAATTGCTTTGTTAGTATGCTTGAAGTATTATTATTTTCTATGTCAATATAAACCTTTGTGTTGAATCTTTCTAATCTGAATATTCATACCACAATTAAGAAGATTTGCATTGAAATTATGCCAAGTAGCACTCTGCATCAAAAATTCTCTTTTTATCATTTACCTACTCGAGGACGAGCAGGAATTAAGCTTGGGGATGCCTGATACGTCTCCAACGTATCTAAAATTTTTGATTGCTCCATGCTATATTATCTACTGTTTTGGACTATATTGGGCTTTATTTTCCACTTTTATATCATTTTTGGTACTAACCTATTAACCGGAGGCCCAGCCCAGAATTGTTGTTTTTTTTGCCTATTTCAGTGTTTCGAAGAAACGGAATATCAAATGGAGTCCAAACGGAATAAAATCTTCGGGAACGTGATTTTCTCACCGAACGTGATCTAGGAGACTTGGACGCTGCTTCAAGGAACAAAAGAGGCGGTCACGAGGGTGGGGGCGCCCCCCTAGGGCGCACCCCCCTGCCTCGTGGGCCCCTCGTTGCTCCTCTGGCGTACTTCTTCCTCCTATATATACACACATACCCCCAAACGGTTAGAAGAGGAGCCAAAAACCTAATTCCACCGCCGCAACTTTCTGTATCCACGAGATCCCATCTTGGGGCCTGTTCCGGAGCTCCGCCGGGAGAGGGTCGTCATCACGGAGGGCTTCTACATCACCATAGCCTCTCCGATGAAGTGTGAGTAGTTTACCTCAGACCTTCGGGGTCCATAGTTAGTAGCTAGATGGCTTCTTCTCTCTCTTTGAATCTCAATACAAATTGCTCCCCCTCTCTCGTGGAGATCTATTCGATGTAATCTTCTTTTTGCGGTGTGTTTGTTGAGACCGATGAATTGTGGGTTTATGATCTAGTCTATCTATGAATAATATTTGAATCTTCTCTGAATTCTTTTATGCATGATTGGTTATCTTTGCAAGTTTCTTCGAATTATCCGTTTGGTTTGGCCAACTAGATTGGCAGTTCTTTCCATGGGAGAAGTGCTTAGCTTTGGGTTCGATCTTGCGGTGTCCATACCCAGTGACATAAGGGGCAGCAAGGCACGTATTGTATCATTGCCATCGAGGATAACAAGATGGGGTTTATTTCATATTGTATGAATTTTTCTCTCTACATCATGTCATCTTGCTTAAGGCGTTACTCTGTTTTTAACTTAATACTCTAGATGCATGCTGGATAGCGATCGAAGAGTGGAGTAATAGTAGTAGATGCAGAATCGTTTTGATCTACTTGTCACGGACGTGATGCCTATATACATGATCATGCCTAGATATTCTCATAATTATGCACAATTCTATCAATTGCTCAACAGTAATTTGTTCACCCACCGTAGAATACTTATGCTCTTGAAAGAAGCCACTAGTGAAACCTATGTCCCCCGGGTCTATTCTCATCATATCAATCTCCATCACTTTTATATTGTTTTGCTATTTACATTGCCTTTACTTTTTACTTTGTATCTTTATATGAAAAATACCAAAAATATTATATCTATCAGATCTCACTCTCGTAAGTGACCGTGAAGTGCTTGACAACCCCTAATCGCGTTGGTTGCGAGTAGCTATCGCTTTGTGCAGGTACGAGGGACTTGAGCATGGGCTCCTACTGGATTGATACCTTGGTTCTCAAAAACTGAGGCAAATACTTACGCTACTCTGCTGCATCATCCCTTCCTCTTTGGGGAAAACAACCGCAAGCTCAAGACGTAGCACCATCTCGCGATGACATGCACTAACACAAAGAACTAGTTATTCCCTGTGGCCTACCCCCTCTAGGTGTCTAACAACGCCCTAGACCACCGGGGCCACCGAAGGGGTGCCGGTCTCTAGAACTGGACGAGGCACATCCGAAGAAGAAAACACAAGACGGTAATTATGATGTGCTAAGGTTGTTTGCCAAGCATGGAATAAAACAACAAAAAAAGTATAATACATATTATCGAGAATGCACAAGAAGGAAAGAGATCTAGGTTAGGTTCTTTACCAAGAGACCATCTCGGAAAAAGTGGCCGTTCCCGAGAGCCGGTAGTCGAACCTCGGTAACCACTGCTCTACCGAGAGTCCTCTCGGCATAACTGCAACAGCCAAGTGCCTTCAGCTCCCAGCGCATGCCTCTTTGTCGAGTATCGCCCTCGGTAAAATTTTGGTCCCAATTCTGTTCATACTGTCTTTTGCTCGAGTTGGTGCAGCAAAAACATTTATACAATACTCAAACTTGCATTTCAAGTCACACAGGTTAACAACAAACTCACATAAGCATTAATCCATAAATAGTTCACACAAGCTTCATTTCAAATCACAAAGTAGCTCTTTAGTACAAGTGCCTACTTACTAATTAAGCAACAAAATGGTCTACATGCATGCACCATATGATAAAAAGCAACACCACAATTATGACAAACTGAAAGAGAATTATGATGTTCTTCAATCCATTGAACCAGCTAAGCCTTGTCTGGCTTGCACCATTGCGTAATTCAGTTTTTCTCTTTTTCTTAAGCAAATACTGATTATAATGATACTCTGTCGTCTCTCTGTCATTGAATGGGTCGTGGGAGTTGCCTTCATAACGAAGTATTTGTTCATTGCATTCTAACCATGAATCGTAGACTCCTGGACACCGTCCTCTCTACACCACATACCACTTCATCTACAAAAGAACAAGAAATAATGCACATCATACATAATCAACATAAGCATTCATCACTCATAAATCAAAAGCATCGCAAGTGGCCATCCAAGTCCATATCAGCAGGTACTTAAGGATACAGCTAAATCAACGTCAAACTATCTAGGTGACTGCTCCGAGGTGTAGTTGGTGAAACCAGTGATCGTCGAGTGAGTGCACGTGAGGGCATCCCCCATAGTGGAGGACCAAGCGTCGCCGGGAATGATGGTTTGTGGACTCAATGGCTCCTTATGTGGTGGAGCCTTTCTCTCTTTAGCTGCGGGATTCTTCTTGGCCAGATCCACAAAAAAATTCATTATGATCAGTTGTGAGTTCTTCTCAAGCAGTTCCTCCAAGCAGTCCTCGGCTCTCTTCTCCGTGTCCGTGGAGTCGAACCTAATGGAAGCTTCACCGTTGGAGGAAGCCATAGCCAAAAAAATCGATCGATGCTAACACCTTTCATCACACAATGGAAAATAACATAAGAATCAAACATGAAAGATATAACATGAAGAGCTCACGTAGATCGTAGATCGATCGCCATCATCAAAAGTCGATTTTCTTCCTCCAAGAACAACTCTCAACGACACTCTCTCATGTATATACGGTGTACACTCTCGCTAGTGATGGTGTATATGGTGGACACTCCCTCACGGGTATTTGAACTTTCGGTGATGGTTGAGCTGGGGGAGCCCCTCGTGCGTTATCAAGATATAACATGAGGAGGAGCTCACACAGATCACCGTCATCATTCAAAAGTTGATTTTTCTTCCTCCAAAGAACAACTCTCATCAACACTCTCTCACGTATCTCATCGGTCACATCCACACATAGAATCCATGCATACAACATTATCAACAATTATCTACATTTTTTTTGATATAGAAAAAATGTATCTACATGGCATCCATCCATCTATCAATCCATCCATCCATCTATCAATCCATCCATCTATCTATGCTTACATCTATCAATCCATCCATCTATCTATTTATCCATCTATCAATCCATCTATTTATGCACACATGGAGAGGAGGAGGGGGGCTCACCGGAGGGAGGAGCTTAGTGTGGTGTGGGGGGCGGCGGTGGAGGGGTCGCCGGCCAGTGGAGGGGTGCCGGTCGGTGGGGAGCAGAGCAGATGAGAGGAGTGGAGGGGCGCCGGTTGGTGGGGAGCAGAGAGAAGAAACAACAGGGGGAATATGCTTAAGTAGTCGACATCAACTTTAGCGAGTGCTTGTCGGTGCGTCACTTTTACCGGGAGTAACTCTCGGAAAATATGTCCCCCTAGATCTAGGTTACACTTTTACAGAGTAACTCTCGAAAAGGTGAACGTTACCGAGAGCCGATAGCCGACCCTCAGTAACCAATGCTCTAATTTTTCCATTCTCCTTTTACGACCAATGTTTGGAAATTCCACGACTTTTGATGAATTTTTTCGATAAAAGACTTTTGATGCACTCATATATATATATGTGGTTTTTGGGTTAGATTTGTTCAAAACTCAACTTTAAAGAGTGTAAAGTAAAAAACATGAGAACAAGCAGTTGTTGACCATGGCCTACCCCCTCTCTCGGTGCCGGTCAACTTCCTAGACCGCAGGGGCCACCAGATGGGTGTTCGATATAGAGACCGCCCGAGGGGGGAGGGCACCCCTACATGCGTGTGGCCCATGCAAATGCATGCAGGGGTGGTCTGCTATTTGAATAAGCAATGCACGTCCTTGACGTGGCACGCGCCTCACAAACTACACACACGGGGAAACGGACGCGTCGGGTGTACACAGATGGGATCTTGCTGTGGCTTTGGCCCGGATGTTGCTCCAAAGTGTTCCAATGGGCTGACCTAACACAACCGGGTGTAGAGTTCCACAGGTCAAAGCCCGTCTGTGCAAAGTCAAAGGGCTAGATCCCGTGGTCAAATGCTACAGGGCTAGGCGGCAGGGGGCCCTAGGGGGTAGCAATGGCACCGGAGCATTGCACCGGGCCCTCATACATGTCGTACGGTGTGGTGGCATGTCCGAAGAGGCGGCACGTGTCTCCAGGGTGTGGCCCCCCTCACGGACGGCGATGACACAGTAGTAGACGTTATGCGGTAACGATGCGGCATGAATATTATTAAATACTCGGAGCTCGATAAAATCATGACTGTGGTCGGTGGCCTCCGGGGGCTCTTCATGGATCGGTCTTCGCGTGTCTACGACTGTGGTAGGCGGCCTCCGGGGGCTAGCACATGCCGCCAAATCTTGCATACACTACAATAACTATGTCAACTTATGACCTTCTCTTAGTGACCCCAGCTAAATTGGTCGTAAATTCACGACCATTTCGCTTGGAAGGGCTCAAACCCTGAAATTGCTTACACCAAATGGTCACAAAGTAGACAAGAGGCGCCATTTCTACCTGATTATGACCAATATAAATGGTCATGAGGTTGTGAACGTGGATGCATTGGTACTTATTGCTATGACAAGGCCCCACCTCATTAGTTTTGCCTATGTGTCATGTCCATGTGTCAATTTGCCCTAGGTTGTGAAGCAACCCATATTTCTGTCATTCTCAAAATTCCCAAAAAAATTGGGCATTCTTTACTATCCAAATCATTGCCTCATGACAATATTCAACTCCAATTGACTGGTAAATCTTCCTCGGAAAATTTCCAAAGTTTCTGTTCAGCTCGAACTATTGTGAAGGAAGTACTGGCTAGGCATATCCTAATGAGCTGAATTTTTGCCACATCTTATATATTCCTAAATAATAGCTCTCCACAAAATTTGAGCCCCATATAACAATACATGTGAGTGTGGCTTCAACATTCATATTTCTGTCCAGTGTGGTACGTTGCAAAGCAAGTTACACCTAGGCTCCTCCATTTGAGCTGCAAATTTTCCAAGATAGTGTCCTTAGTAGATGATCATCCTAGGCCAAAACACAGGCTCATTGGCCATGTGCATTTCCCGTCACACTAATCAAACACTTGGGTGCTAATTCATGTTTGAGCTCGGTTCAGTCTCCTCGTGATATTCTTCTATTGACTTCTTCTTCCTGACACCTATCAGGGGAGTGCCCAACCCACTAGACATGCCTAGGCCGCCCGGAACGCGTGGCAACACCACGATCACGCGGTGACCACGCGGCGGGCATGCGAGTCTACGTGCTTTGGAGTTGGGGCCCTGGGCCACCATCCAAACCTCAACGTATCGCCACCAAACCATGTATTTCTGATTAAATAGATACTTTTCTACCTAGAAATGATTTTTTGAAAAAATAAAGAGCAAACTATGAGGCACCTGCAGTTCAAATTTGTCCCGCTTCCTACTGAATCAGCAGATATTTGTCTTTTTCACCAGAGGTGGATAAAAACTTTTGGCACCCAACCATTTTGTCAATTGTGCATTAAACATGGCCTAGTATTTTATAAATTGATTTGGTCCAATTTTGCAACAGATATATGGTAGGTCCTTCACAAAAAAACTCATTTGGGGGACTCGAAAAATGGAAAATTGATTTTTCGTCCAAAGAAAATGAAAACTCCCTTAGGCAATACTGTTTTCCATTCCAATATGAACCCTTGTGCACAATATGAGATCATTTGAACAAACAATGCCATGACTGTGGCCATAAGATTGATCATTTGGCTTGAAAGCCATGAATCTTCAGAGCCGATAGCTCATTTCTGTGAACACTTTTTAAAAATAATTACCGTATTACAAGTTTGTTATTTTTCCTGGGAATTTGGCCACATATAATGACACAATACGAAGGTTTCCCAATTTTTTGAATTTTTTATGCCCGTTTCAAAATGCGGTCAAAACGGCGGGAATGACCGTTCCTAGCTAGTGGTTGAATCTTGTAATTTTTTGGTGTTTCAATGATTAAATAGATACTTATGTACCTAGAAATGATTTTTGGAAAAAATAAATAGCAAACTATGAGGCAGCTGCAGTTCAAATTTGACCCGCTTCCAATTGAATCGGTGGAAATTTGTCTTTTTCACGAGAGGCGGATCAAAACTTTTTACACCCAACCATTTTGTCAATTGTGCATTAAATATGTACTAGTATTTTAGAAAATTGATTTGGTCCAATTTTGCAACAATTATTTGGGAGGTCCTTGACAAAAAAACCTCCTTTTGGGCACTCGAAAAATGGAAAATGATTTTTTCGTCCAAAGAAAATGAAAACTTCCTTACGAAACATTGTTTTCCATTCCAATATGCACCCATGTGCACAATATGAGATCATTTGAACAAACTATGCCATGAATGTAGCCATAAGATTGATCATTTGGTTTGAAAGCCATTGATCTCCACACGTGATAGCTCGTTTCTGAGAACACTTTTTAAAATAATTGCCGTATTACAAGTTTATTATTTTTCCTGGGAACTTGGCCACATATAATGACACAATGCGAAGGTTATACAATTTTTTAAATTTTTTTAATTTTTTATGCCCGTTTCAAAATGCGGTCAAAACAGCTGGCTTGACCGTTCCTAGCTAGTTGTTGAATCTTGGAATTCTTTTGATGTTTCTCTAATTAAATAGGTACTTATCTACCTAGAAATGATTTTTGGAAAAAATAAAGAGCAAACTATGAGGGAGCCGTAGTTCAAATTTGACCCTCTTCCAACTGAATCGGCAGAAATTTGTCTTTTTCACCAGAGGTGGATCAAATCTTTTTACACCCAACCATTTGGTCAATTATGCATTAAATATGGCCTAGTATTTTAGAAAAATGATTTGGTCCAATTTTGCAACAATTATTTGGGAGGTCCTTCACAAAAAAACCTCCTTTTGGGCACTCGAAAAATGGAAAATGGTTTTTTCGTCCAAAGAAAATGAAAAATTCCTTAGGCAACATTGTTTGTCATTCCAATATGCACGCTTGTGCATAATATGAGATCATTTGAACAAACAATGCCATGAATGTGGCCATAAGATTGATCATCTTGCTTGAAACCCATGAATCTTCACACATGATAGCTCATTTCTGAGAGCATTTTTTAAAACAATTGTCGCATTACAAGTTTATTATTTTTCTTGGTAACTTGGCCACATATAATGACACAATGCGAAGGTTTTCTAACTTTTTATTTTTTATTTTTTCATGCCCATTTCAAAATGCGGTCAAAACGGCGGGCATGACCGTTCCTAGCTAGTGGTTGAATCTTGGAATTTTTTTGGTATTTATATGATTAAATAGATACATATGTACCTAGAAATGCTTTTTAGGAGAAATAAGGAGCAAACTATCAGGCAGCTTCAGTTCAAATTTGACCCACTTCTAGCTGAATCGATAGAAAATTGTTTTTTTCATGAGAGGTGGATCAAAACTTTTGACACCCAACCATTTGATCAATTATGCATTAAATATGGCCAAGTATTTTGAAAATTGATTTGGTCTAATTTTGCAACAATTATTTGGTAGGTTCTTCACAAAATACTCATTTTGGGCACTCGAAAAATGAAAAATATTTTTTTTCGTCCAAACAAAATAAAACTCCCTTGGGCAACATTGTTTACCATTCCATGTTTGTTGTTTTCCTAAAAGCTAGCTCACAATTGGTCACACAATGAGAAGGTGTTTTATTTTTTTGAATTTCTGTGATCATAAAATAGCTTATATGATTTTAACATCTTATGTTTAAATCTACCATGACCAATTTAGTTGGTCATAATGTTGTATTGCATGATTGCTCCATGAACCAGACACGCGGATCATGCACGAAACACCGTTGGATCCTCCCGGATCCAAGGGCAGCCCTCACCCCTCGCCTCCCCCACCAAACCCACGTGAGGCGAAACCCTAACTCTGTTGTCCCCCGTTTTCCATCCACCCCCGCCTCCTTTCTTTCTTTCTTTCTCTCCCTCCCTCCTCTCCCCTATCCAGATCCCCCTCGTCCCTCTCGTCATCCTCGTCGGCGGCATCTGGCTGAGCCGCCGGGCCGCCGCCACCGACTGCGAGCGGTTCCCGGAGCGGTCCTTCGTTGTCACCAACTGCGTCCGGACCTCCCCCAAAGGCGAATCGGCGATGAGTTCCACCAGAGGCGTCGCCGGCTGCGGCAAGGCGAAGGCGACCAAGTCGGTGTCGCAGTTGTCCAAGGCCGGGCTCCAGTTCCCCGTCGGCCGCATCGCGCTCTACCTCAAGGCCGGCAAGTACGCCGAGCGCGATACTGACTTCCTTGTCTCTACTTCCCCTTCCCCAGCCCTGATCCTCTCTCTACTTCCTTGTCTGATCCCCTTTTTTGGGTTGGATTTGAACTGGCAGGTGACCTCCATGGATGACATCGACAATGAGGAGGAAGATGACCAGGATCTACGTCCCACTACCTCCCACTTGAACGCCGACCGCCTCCTCGCTTGTTCCACCAGCTCAGTCCGCTGCTCCGGCGCCCCCCTCTATCCGCCTGCCGGCGGAGGGTTCGACACTAGTTTTTTCGTCGAGCGTGCTCTGGGGAGTGTGGAGGAAGGGGAAGGGGAAGGAGTATGGCGGGGAAGGGGAAGGCGGAGGAGGTGTACGTGGTGTCGGTCAACCAGGGCACCACCAGCACCAGGTTATGTCGAGTACGAAAGTTCATTCTTAACTGTAAAATCATTCAGTGTTTCAGGTTTGTCCACTAGGTGTTGTGCGCTTTAATTTGTTGATTCGATTATTAGTTAGGACTCGATGTGATGCCGAAACTAGGACCATGTGATGCACTTGATTGATCTGCGATGATGTCAAGATGTCCTAGTGCTACATAGTGCTACATAGTAGTACAAAACCAAGCAAACAGATCGTGTATGCTTTATATAATAACCATTTGGACATCTGGATGTCCAGTATTACCGTCGGACAGCTGTTTGATGTGATTTTGCACCTGAAAAACTTAAACTGATTTCTACCTTCTTCTTCAGCAGGGTGATCAGGTTGAGGGGCTGGTGTCGGCCGGATGGACCAACGACACCCACAACATGTACATCAACTCCATGGAGGCATCCTTCATGCAGCAGCTCCGTGGCCAGCAGCAGCACCACCACCATGCCACTCCCGACAGGAGCATGATCCATGTGGGTAGTGGCCATGGGCTCAAGGTGCTCCAAGAGGGAGCCTCTGATAACCTCGGGTCTAAGAAGAACGTGCCTCGCCCGCGTGATGTTGGTGCACGAGGCCTACCCGAGGATCTGTGGGTGAGGTGTTTCAAGCCGCGTGATTCCGCTATGAATTGTCATGGTGATGGGGTTGGTGCTTCCGATGGTGTATCGGGCACCGATACAGTTCAAGCGATGGCTCCGAAGCATGGAAGAGGTGTGAGCACTTGGATCGGAGGTTGTTACACTTTTCATCTTGTTTGCTGATTGTTTCCTTTAGTGTATGTTTGTTCAGTTTGACATAAGTTTAGAATTGTTACGCGGTGTTGGCTGGCTGTTAGTCTGATATTAATTCAGAAGCGTTGATTTTACTTGGTATATGTTGTGTTCAGTTCTGGCAGAAGTTCGAAACTGTTATGCAGTGTTGGCTGTTACTGTGATATGGATCTACAGGTGTTGATTTTCCTTGGTACATGTTGTGTTCAGTTTTGGCAGAAGTTCAGAACTGATATGCAGAGTTGGCTCTTAGTCTGATATGAGATGTGCATATTTTTTTGCATTTTATATAGGCATTATGACATGTATCTCTGGTGCCGTGCTTCATTACCAACTAGTTAGAGATAAATCAATTCATTTGGCTTTTGCTCACTATTTTTATAGTCCTATGTTGCTCATACTATACGTACATCCTGTTATTGAACTTTCTTACCCTGACGGTTGTAGTGTAAAAAGTGAAAAAAGTCAAAACCTAGCTGAAACTTTCTTACTTTGGACATCTAGTGTTACCACTCTTAAGTATGGAGCCTTGAGTCAAGAGCTTCTTCTAATTGTAATGACTAAATAATGGCTGTGTATCTACTACTGTCGTAGAGGTGACTGATTTTGTTCTGTACATTATAATAGCACATGCATGTGTGGAGTCCTATTTGTTTCATATCTACTGCCTGCCATCATGTGCCATATTTTTCAAGTAGATTAGCACACGATCAGTGGTTTTTAGCAATTTTCTCATGCCCATGTGTGGTGTGGTAAACACAGGACGACACACTAGTAACTGCACAACTCTGAAATGCTATTGATTACTCATTGTTACACAATGGATGCACATACAACTACCGGGATTTGTACTGGTTACTAAATGATGTGTGTTTTTCTTCAGTTTAGTTGAAAAATTGTCCCCCTTTTTGTGCATGCATACATCTGCCCACTGAGCCACCAAACATGTTGTAAGGCTTAATCTGTCAATGGTGTGACTCTGTGTTTACATTGTCTCCTGGTAGAATTATTATGCTTGGCTCTCTACTCTAGTAGTGCTGTCTCTAGAGGCGACCATGATTTTGTTATACACATGATGATGCGAGTATGGACTGCTGTTTGTTTCATATGTACTGCCATCATATAAATGCCTACCATGTTCTTCATCTCCCCTCCCTCTGATTCCTTCTGCCTGCGTTTGTTTTGTGTCTCAGATTTGTAGAAGCTGCCGCTGCTGTAGGCGGAATAGGAAGAAGCCCTCATGGCTGCCGCACATCTGAAGTGGTGAGCGCCACCCCATTTTTTTGGTACCGTGAAGTGTTAGTTGGTACTGTGAAAGTGTTAGTTGATGGTTGGTTAGTCTGTTAATCAAAGTATTCTTACATGGGGTGTATATATACTGCAAACACCAGAGTTGATCATTAAAACATATGTCGCTCCTATTTTTTGTGTGAAATGTACTAGTTATCTGCAATAAAAGCTAGACATGAACCAACTCTTGCTTCTAAAGCAACATAGTATAAATTTAGACCTCGTGTGTGATGCTATACATTTATAAATTTTTCTTTATCTTATTCCCGAGATGGCACTATAAATTTTGCTTTGTCTTGTTGATAATGCCATATGTCTTATGCAATCATATTACATTTCTATTTGTTACGGTAATATAAAAAATATTTGTGCTGTCGAAATTTTCACAGTGCGTGTTTCCCTTGTACTCAATATGCTTCTAATGGCTGATCCTTCCATTTTTGTTGTGGCATCTTTACTTTCACATGTGTTTTGTGTTCTGGAAGATGGAAGAGGAAGAAAACTTATTTTTCTTGAACTAAATTTTCTGTATTCTGTTTTGTTGTGCGTATCATTTGATAGTTTTGTATAGGAACAAGTGATACTATTTTGTATGGCTTTATGGCCTGTGATGTAAACATATTTAGTGCTGAAATATGAAATTATTTGCAAAATTTGTCGAAAAGGAGGATCATTTGTACGAATATGTGAATGGTCTGAAAAGAGTACTGGACCAACATCAAGATTGAATTATTATTTGCATGTATAAGAAGGCTGAATGTAAACCAGAAATGGGCTGCACAAAATTGACTTATATTCTTGAAAGCCAAACGTGCATAAAAATTGATGGGCTGACCAGTTGGGCTTGGCCCATGTAGCTGACAAAAAATAACAGAAATAAATGTATTAAATGGGGTGAATTATTTGGCTCGGCCCATGTAAAGCGTTGAATTGGACCGGGCTGAATCTTACCAACAACCTTCTCAATTGGTCGCAATTTTGCCATGTCAGATTGCCATGTTGGATCCTACGTGGCCTGGGCCGGCAGACAGCTAGTGACCAAAACAAAAAGTCATGGGTTCAACGACCTTCTGTTAAAGGTCGCTAATTTAAGTTTACGACTGCCAGATTTTGACCTTCTGTTTTTGGTCACAAAAAGGTCGCAAATGAAAAACTATGACCTTTCAGGGGCCAATGGTGAGGGTCACAAGTTGACATATTTCTTGTAGTGGTAGAAGGCCTCTCACAAGTCTGGAAGTGTTGTGGCGATTGCAAATGCCCGACACGCGTCTCCGGGGTGTTCCCCCCCTCACGAACGACGCCGCCGCCGGCACCTGGAGGGGGGAAAGGGATGCGTCGGGTCTACACGGATGGGACCTTGCTGTGGATTTGGCCCGAATGTTGCTCCAAAGTGTTCCTATGGGCTGACCTAAGACAACCGACTAGAGAGTTCCACTGGTCAAAGCACGTCCATGCAAAGTCAAAGGGCTAGATCCCGTGGTCAAACGCTACAGGGTTAGGCGGGACCGGGCCCTGGGGGGGGGTAGCAATGCCACCGTACCACTGCATCGGGCCCTCATACATGCCCTATGGTGTGGTGGCATGTCTGGAGAGGTGGCACGCATCTCCGGGGTGTGCCCCCTCTCACGGACGGCGATGACACAGTAGTAGATGTTCTGCGGTAACGATGCGGCGTGAATATTATTAAATACTCGGAGCGCGATAAAATCATGAGTTTTTTACACGATGTGGGCACATGTGCTATATGACTGATTGTAATTTTCCATAATTTTTGGTGATGGAGAAGTATCTAAACACTTCCCTCTCCATGGATTGCTCTTCGCGTGTCTACGACTGTGGCCGGCGGCCTCCGGGGGCTAGCACATGCCGCCAAATCTTGTGTAGGCGGCCTCTCACAAGTCTGGAAGTGTTGTGGCGGTTGCAAACGCCCGACACGTGTCTCCGGGGTGTGCCCCCCTCACGGACAGTGCCGCCGCCGCCACCTGGAGGGCTGACCTAACACAACCAGGTGGAGAGTTCCACTGGTCAAAGCCCGTCCATCCGTGCTACAGG
>NC_041380.1:1138553-1142798 GCF_002162155.2 Triticum dicoccoides
CGCACCGGGCCCTCATACATGCTGTACAGTGTGGTGGCATGTCCGAAGAGGCGACACGCGTCTCCGGGGTGTGGCCCCCCTCACGGACGGCGATGATACAGTAGTAGACGTTTTGCGGTAACGATGCAGCGTGAATATTATTAAATACTCGGAGCATGATAAAATCATGAGTTTTTACACGACGTGGCACATATGCTATAGGACTGATGGTAATTGTTCATAATTTTTGGTGATTGAGAAGTATCTGAACACTTCCCTCTCCGCGGATTGCTCTTCGCGTGTCTACGACTGTGGCCGGCGGCCTCCGGGGGCTAGCACATGCCGCCAAATCTTGCGTAGGCGACCTCTCACAAGTATGGAAGTGTCACTACAAAAAAATTACACTTTCGTGATGATACGTGTTTGTCACAGTAGGTCGCATTTTCTGTCATGCATGTACATCCATGACAAATTTATGACAGAATCAAGATAGTCATACATGTTCTGTCGTAGAAGTGTTCCATGACATTACCAAAATTTTCATCACGGAAGTGTCCACTTCCATGACAATAAATCGTGCGTCACAGAAGTGCTTTCGTCCAGCGTGACCGACACGTAGCATCCATCATAACGGAACGCCGTTATCAGGTCGGGTTTTGGATCCGATAACCCGTTAGCAACCCCGACCAATGGGGATTTTCCACATGTAAAATCATCATTGGCTGGAGGAAACATGTGTCGGCTCATCATTGGGACATATGTCAACCACTCATTGGACAGAAGGCGCCTATGATACGTCGACACGTGGCACGGCCCAACAGAGGCCCATTCCTGTGAAAAGGCCGGCCGGTTTGACTTGGGCAAAAGCTAGCGGGCCGGCCCATGGAAATCCTGTTAACGGCCTGTTCGAATATAGCCCATTTATAGCCCTCTAACCCAAGGCCCGTTATGCCCTATCCAAATTAGGCCCAGTAGCGTCATCTGGGCCATCCAATATGATTCCAGCCCGTTTTCACTTCAGGCCCATGTATGGCCCATGACGTCTTTCGGCCCATATGAGGCCCTATGTAACTCTTGGCCTACTAACGACCCATGGTGAAACTGGCCCGTAATGAACAGTGTATCACTTTACACCCATTAATGGCCCGTGGTAAAACTGGCCCGTAATGAACAGTGTATCACTTTATACCCATTAATAGCCCGTTATTCCGTTGGGCCGTTTCCAGCCCATGTTATCTTTCAGCCTTCTCAGAGCCCATTTATTCTTGGGCTCATTTCCAGCATTCGTTTACTTACGACCCGTTACTGTCATTTTCTACTTGTGGGCCAAATTTAGCCCATGGTGACAGTCAGCCCGTTTGTGGTCTGTTAATACGTTGGGCCGATTTCATGGAATCATCAAATACGGCCTATTAACGTTGGCCTGTTATGGTCGGCCCATGAACGGATGATTCCAACTCTAGCCTATTTACGGCCATAACGCGGTCTGTTTGGCCCATGTTTGGCCAATCGATTATACGGCCAGTATAAGGCCCATTGATAATACGGCCCGCAGAAGGCCCATTGTTTCTATTTCCCGTAGAAAGCCCATTGTTTCTACGGCCCGTAGAAGGCCCACTGTTTCTACGGCCAGTAGGAGGCCCAGTGTTACTACAGTAAATATTAGCCAATGGTTATTGTGGCCTAGTTTTAAAAAATAGGTTATTGCAGCCACTAGCTAACCGCGGAAAAAGAACTGCAATGACTACAAGCAAACAAATAAACAAAACAACAAGGAAATAAATAAGCAAGCAACTAACGCTAGGCTATCACGGCTATTACACATAATACATCCACTGGGCATCAAAGTTTGCCACCAGTGCAAATATAGGGAACAAAGCAGCATATCATATACACTGGTTGTCAAAGTTGGCATCCATCGCAAATAAACGCCCTAGCAAAACAAATCCAGAATTGAAACCACTTCAGAAGATCTCAAGAAACAATATCTTGGGTACCCATAATGCTAGCAAGATGTTTAGCAATCTTATTAACTTTCTCTTGTTTGGCGCTTAAATCCTCCACGCTTGCTGTTGCACCGGAAAATATGCATCTGAATTCTGCAGGGACTTCCTCAGTCCTTCAGCTTCCTGTCGCAGCACATCTGATCGTTGTCTTTGAACTTGAAGTTGAGACTCAAGAAGACGAACTGATTCAGGCAGCGAGTTCAAAGAGCTTGTGCCAACAGTAGTGGCCAGTAACTCAAACACTACATCAAGACATGACTTTTGGGTTCCCTCACTATCGTCAAGATAGTTTTATCAGCTTTCTTGGAGAACAGCAGGGATGTCTCACTATCTTGAACCTTATCTGCATTACTTCCTTTACCATTGGATAACGCGGTACTGTTCTCCAATATTTTGTCCGCATTCTAAAAGAGAAACAAGCAGACACATCCATGTTGTATATGAAACTCATTTAGGTAAATGAGTTCAGTAGTAAAGTGGATAGCATAACAACATGAAACAAACATATATCTATGTACCATGGTCACTTTATGGTCTATATCATTATAGTTTTTGTTGCCAAATGAAGATAGAGACACAGTTCAAGTAATATTTGTTCAAGACAAAGAAGAATAGACAAAATGTAAGTGTGGGTAACTATAGAGCAATAACAACACTTGTAATGTGCATGACATGAGAACATAACTGTTTATTCAATTGAAACTGAAATCAACATAGAGCAGGTTAGAACAGCAAACCAGTTAAAGAAACAGGTTTAAAACATACCTGTTGCACCATTGGAGTTTCAATTCCATCCTTCAAATTTGAAAATAGTTGGTATGAGTAAATACAGTCATGCAAGAGCAAAGGAGTATGAACCATAGCTATAGAACCCGACCTGAGAACAAATCTTCTTCTCCTTTAAGCGTTGAGTTGGGATTCGGAGTGGTGGTCCTCGTGCTTTGGGCACTGCAGTTCCCTTACTAATTGCTCGTGTTTGGCTGCTCTGTGGTCGAGACGGTGCTCTGTCAACTGGAACTGCGTTATTATCTGCCGGGGTTGGGGTTAGAAGGGGTGTAGCTGGTTCTCTGTCCAACTTGGTAGGGGTACAATCTGCGAGAGTCTGGGTTATGTGTGGTGGATCTGGTCCTTGGGAAAGTACAACCATTGTTCTATCTGCATCAACTGGTAGCACTACCTTTTCTGAAAACCGTGTTGTCACTCCCTTAGATACTGCCATCACGCTCTCCAATTCAAATGGCTGATAAACAAGAAAACTAATTGAAAGTATAGACGTTGTATGATAGACATGTGCAATGGATAGTGGGTAATAAAAGAGGGCATGCAATAATTCATATTTATGTTGTCTAACCAAACAGGATAGCAAGACACAATTTCACATATATGTTGGCTAACTAAACAGGATAGCATGACACAATTTCACATTATGATGGCTAACTAAAAAAGATGGAAATACATAGTTCAAAATATGAGACTATGTAAATAGGATGACATGACATAACTATATAATGTGTTTATTAAATAGGTTGACATGCCATAATTCACATACATTCACAGATAGAATGCCGTAATTCAAAATATGATGACTGTAAACACTAAACAGGATGAGATGATATAACTATATGATGTCTTTATTAAATGGGTTGCCATGCCATAATTCAGATAGATGATGTGTATGTACTATGTAAACACTAAGCAAGTAAGCAGATGGCAATCCATATATGATGTAAAAACTAAGCAATGCAAGACAACATGCATGACATGGGTAATATAACCCTGCCAAGTTTGAGCATAGACCTCAGGAGGAAAATAGGACTGGTCATCAGTTTCGGAATCCTCCTCTGAGGAGCTCTCTGTAACCAGTAAGATCTGCTTCAGCAGGTAGCATTGTCTGCTCTAAATACCTTGTTTTCACTCTAGATACTTCCATCACCGCTTCAAATGGCTGATGCACAGGAAGAGTAGTTGAATATACAAACGTTGTCGACAAATGGAACACGTAATACAAAAAAATGATAGCATGATATAATTCACATACATGATGATTGGCTAAACAGTATGGCATTGCATAATTCACATATATAATGCCTTTGCAACAAGATAGCATTGTATAATTCACATATATAATGTCTTGCAAGAAGATGGCAATGCATAATTCACATGTTTGGTAATTAGACACTGAACAGGTGGCATTCACACAAAGCATGTCTAAACTAATCAAATGATATAGCAATGCGAGACACCATACGCACGATATGAG
>NC_041380.1:1143178-1218654 GCF_002162155.2 Triticum dicoccoides
CATCTGTCTTTGAATCCTCCTCTGAGGAGCTATCTGTAACCAGCGAGATATGCGCTTCGTCTGATAGCATAGTCTGTTCTGAAGACCTTGTTTTCACTCCAAAATTTGCCATCACCGTGTCAAATGGCTGATGCACACGAAGAGCAGTGGAATGTAATAATATTGTTGATAAATGTAATAACATTGTTAACGAAAAAAAGGATGGCCTGATATAATTTACATATAATATGACTGGCTAAGTAGGATGGCATTGCAAAATTCACATATATGATGCCTGGCTAAACAAGATGGCGTTGCATAATTCACATAAACGATGAATAAACTAAACAGATGGCATTCACACAAAGGATGTCTCACTACTAGGAAAAGGGCTATAGATGATATGGCCACTAACGGCGCACCAGACATGTGGTGCGCCATTAGTATATACTAATGGCGCACCATGTGTAGGTGCGCCATTAGTGTCCAAAAACTAATGGCGCACCACATCCACGGTGCGCCATTAGTAACAATTTTTTTTTCAAGACTAGTAATGGCGCACCAGTGGATAGTGCGCCATTACTAGTTAACTAGTAATGGCGCACCACATCCACGGTGCGCCACTAGTAAAAAAAATTCAATTTTTTTTTCAATTTTTTTAATTTATTTTTTCAATACTAGTAATGGCGCACCAGTGGACAGTGCACCATTACTAGTTAAAATTAGTAATGGCGCACCAGTGGATAGTGCGCCATTACTAGTTAAAACTAGTAATGGCGCACCAGTTGACAGTGCGCCATTAACTAGTAATGGCGCACTGTCAACTGGTGTGCCATTACTAAGTTTTTTTCAAAAAAAAAATCAGAATTTGTTTTTTTTTCAAAACTAGTAATGGCGCACCATGGGTGCAGTGCACCATTACTAGTATAACTAGTAATGGCGCACCACTCCCACGGTGCGCCATTACTAACTTGGCCCAAAAATAAAAGAAAATAAGTTTCTCATGTGATATGTGGTCTAGTTGTTGGGAAAATTTAGAAATATGAATTTTGACTTTATTTGCAAAATTCTCTAGAATTTGTAAAATGGGCATAACTTTTGCATACGAACTCGGATTAAAAAGTTTTCTGTATGAAAACTCATCTACTCGAAAAGTTACATCCAAATTTAACAGGGGAACCCCGTTAAACATTTTCAACATCCCCAAAAACCTAACAAAAAAATTTATGGGGCTTTTAAGATCCAGAGGCAAAAAAAATCAAAAAATTTGAAACTTACTAGTGGCGCACCGTATGCTAGGTGCGCCACTAGTAACAGAAAAAAAATTGGTTTTGAAATTTTTTTTGAATTATTTTTCAAAATATGATACGTAATATGACCGGGAAGTTTGAAATATTTTTTCAAAATTTAATCATACTCATGAACTAAGTCCTAGACATCAGCAAGGTTTAATAGGATTGATATGATAGATATATGAACAAGTGCCTGTGAAGTGAGGTGGTGCCGGGGTTGGATAGAACTATGAAGTTAAGCATGCTCGGGATGGAGTAGTGTGAGGATGGGTGACCTTCCGAGAAGTTTGACCACAGAGTGCGATTTGACCCGAGATTAAGCCATAGTGACCCGAGATTAAGAAAAAAATAAAAAGAAACTAAATTTTTTTTTGAAAAAAATTGCTACTAATGGCGCACGCCTGCGTGGTGCGCCATTAGTATACCGGATACAAATGGTGCACCGTCGGCTATACTAACGGCGCACCGGTGGTGCGCCATTAGTAAAAAAACTAAGACCTGAGATTAAGCATATTGACCCGAGATTAAGCCATAGTGACCCGAGATTAAGAAAAAAAATAAAAAAATTTAAAAATTTTAAAAAAAATTTGAAAAAATTGCTACTAATGGTGCACTCCTGCGTGGTGCGCCATTAGTATACCAGATATAAATGGCGCACCATGGGCTATACTAATGGCACACCTGTGATGCGCCATTAGTAAAAAAATCTAATGGCGTGGTGCTAGTGGCGCATGAGGGAGTCCTGGATTAGGGGGTGTTTGGATAGCCGGACTATACCTTCGGCCGGACTCCTGGACTATGAAGACACAAGATTGAAGACTCCGTCCCGTGTCCGGAAGGGACTTTCCTTAGCGTGGAAGGCAAGCTTGGCGATACAGATATTTAGATCTCCTACCATTGTAACCGACTCAATGTAACCCTAACCCTACCCGGTGTCTATATAAACCGGAGGGTTTTAGTCCGTAGGACAACATACACATCAACAATCATACCATAGGCTAGCTTCTAGGGTTTAGCCTCCTCGGTCTCGTGGTAGATCTACTCTTGTACTACCCATATCATCAATATTAATCAAGCAGGACGTAGGGTTTTACCTCCATCGAGAGGGCCCGAACCTGGGTAAAACTTCGTGTCCCTTGTCTCCTGTTACCATCTGGCCTAGACGCACAGTTCGGGACCCCCTACCCAAGATCCGCCGGTTTTGACACCGACATTGGTGCTTTCATTGAGAGTTCCTCCATGTCGTCGCCGTCAGGCTTGATGGCTCCTACGATCATCAACAGCGATGTAGTCCAGGGTGAGACCTTCCTCCCGGGACAGATCTTCGTCTTCGGCGGCTTCGCACTGCGGGCCACTTCGCTTGGCCGTCTGGAGCAGATCAAAAGCTACGCCCCTGGCCGTCAGGTCAGATTTGGAGGTTTAAACTACACGGCTGACATCTTGATCTTCGACGGATTCGAGCCACTGCCGAGCGCACCGCTCTGTTACGACGAGCATGATTTAGCACTGCCGCCTAACAGTGCTCGGGAGCCCGCACCCGCGTCAGCTTTGATCCCTAATTCGGAGCCAACTGTGCCGATCAAGGATGGGCGGTTGGACGCCGCCTCGGGGGCTGCGACCCTAACGGCGATTGAGCCGAACACTAGCCCCGCACTCTGCGAGACTCATGATTCCAAGGAGTCGGACTCCTCTCCGGACTCCGAACCATTTGCTGAAGGAAATATGCCCTAGAGGCAATAATAAAGTTATTATTTCTTTCCTTATATCATGATAAATGTTTATTATTCATGCTAGAATTGTATTAACCGGAAACATAATACATGTGTGAATACATAGACAAACAGAGTGTCACTAGTATGCCTCTACTTGACTAGCTCATTAATCAAAGATGGTTATGTTTCCTAACCATAGACAAAGAGTTGTTATTTGATTAATGGGATCACATCATTAGATGAATGATCTGATTGACTTGACCCATTCCGTTACCTTAGCACTTGATCGTTTAGTATGTTGCTATTGCTTTCTTCATGACTTATACATGTTCCTATGACTATGAGATTATGCAACTCCCATTTACCAGAGGAACACTTTGTGTGCTACCAAACGTCACAATGTAACTAGGTGATTATAAAGGAGCTCTACAGGTGTCTCCAAAGGTACATGTTGGGTTGGCGTATTTCGAGATTAGGATTGGTCACTCCGATTATCGGAGAGGTATCTCTGGGCCCTCTCAGTAATGCACATCGCTTAAGCCTTGCAAGCACTGCAACCAATGAGTTAGTTGCGGGATGATGCATTATAGAAGGAGTAAAGAGACTTGCCAGTAACGAGATTGAACTAGGTATTTGGAATACCGACGATCGAATCTCGGGCAAGTAACATACCGATGACAAAGGGAACAACGTATGTTGTTATGCGGTTTGACCGATAAACATCTTCGTAGAATATGTAGGAGCCAATATGAGCATCCAGGTTCCGCTATTGGTTATTGACCGGAGACATGTCTCGGTCATGTCTACATTGTTCTCGAACCCGTAGGGTCCGCACGCTTAAGGTTACGACGACAGTTATATTATGAGTTTATACATTTTGATATACCGAAGTTTGTTCGGAGTCCCGGATGTTATCACGGACATGACGAGGAGTCTCGAAATGGTCGAGACATAAAGATTGATATATTGGAAGCCTATGTTTGGATACCGGAAGTGTTCCGGGTGAAATCGGGATTTTACCGGAGTACCGGGAGGTTACCGGAACCCCCCGGGAGCTAAATGGGCCATGATGGGCCTTAGTGGAAAAGTGAAGAGGCAGCCCTACATGGGCCGCGCGCCCCTCCCCTCCCTTGGTTCGAATAGGACAAGGAGAGGTGGTCGGCCCCTCTCTCTCTTTTCCCCCCTCCGCGAATCCTATTCCAACTAGGATTGGGGGGGGGGAATCCTACTCCCAGAGGGAGTAGGACTCTCCTGGCACGCCCTGCTTGGCCGGCCGCCTCCCCCCTTTAGTCCTTTATATATGGAGGCAGGGGCATCCCCGAGAGACACAAGTTGATCCACGTGATCTATTCCTTAGCCGTGTGCGGCGCCCCCAGCCACCATTGTCCTTGATAATATTGTAGTGGTGCTTAGGCGAAGCGCTGCAGCAGTAGTACGTCAAGATCGTCACCACGCCGTCGTGCTGACGGAACTCTTCCCCGACACTTTGCTGGATCGGAGTCCGGGGATCGTCATCGAGCTGAACGTGTGCTAGAACTCAGAGGTGTCGTAGTTTCGGTGCTTGATCGGTCGGATCATGGAGACGTACGACTACATCAACCAAACGCTTCCATTGTCGATCTACTAGGTATGTAGATCATACTCCCCCTCTCGTTGCTATGCATCACCATGATCTTGCGTGTGCGTAGGAATTTTTTTGAAATTACTACGAAACCCAACAGTGGCATCCGAGCCTAGGTTTTATATGTTGATGTTATATGCACGAGTAGAACACAAGTGAGTTGTGGGCGATATAAGTCATACTGCTTACCAGCATGTCATACTTTGGTTCAGCAGTATTGTTGGACGAAGCGGCCCGGACCGACATTACGCGTACGCTTACGCGAGACCGGTTCTCCCGACGTGCTTTGCACATAGGTGGCTTGCGGGTGACAGTTTCTCCAACTTTAGTTGAATCGAGTGTGGCTACGCCCGGTCCTTGCGAAGGTTAAAACAACACCAACTTGACAAACTATCGTTGTGGTTTTGATGCGTAGGTAAGATTGGTTCTTGCTTAAGCCCGTAGCAGCCACGTAAAACTTGCAACAACAAAGTAGAGGACGTCTAACTTGTTTTTGCAGGGCATGTTGTGATGTCATATGGTCAAGACATGATGCTAAATTTTATTGTATGAGATGATCATGTTTTGTAACCGAGTTATCGGCAACTGGCAGGAGCCATATGGTTGTCGCTTTATTGTATGCAATGCAATCGCGCTGTAATGCTTTACTTTATCACTAAGCGGTAGCGATAGTCGTGGAAGCATAAGATTGGCGAGACGACAACGATGCTATGATGGAGATCAAGGTGTCACGCCGGTGACGATGGTGATCACGACGGTGCTTCGAAGATGGAGATCACAAGCACAAGATGATGATGGCCATATCATATCACTTATATTGATTGCATGTGATGTTTATCTTTTATGCATCTTATCTTGCTTTGTTTGACGGTAGCATTATAAGATGATCTCTCACTAATTATCAAGAAGTGTTCTCCCTGAGTATGCACCGTTGCGAAAGTTCTTCGTGCTGAGACACCACGTGATGATCGGGTGTGATAGGCTCTACGTTCAAATACAACGGGTGAAAAACAGTTGCACACGCGGAATACTCAGGTTATACTTGACGATCCAAGCATATACAGATATGGCCTCGGAACACGGAGACCGAAAGGTCGAGCGTGAATCATATAGTAGATATGATCAACATAGTGATGTTCACCAATGAAACTACTCCATCTCACGTGATGATCGGACATGGTTTAGTTGATTTGGATCACGTGATCACTTAGAGGATTAGAGGGATGTCTATCTAAGTGGGAATTCTTAAGTAATATGATTAACTGAACTTAAATTTATCATGAACTTAGTCCTGGTAGTATTTTGCAAATTATGTTGTAGATCAATAGCTCGCATTGTTGCTTCCCTGTGTTTATTTTGATATCTTCCTAGAGAAAATTGTGTTGAAAGATGTTAGTAGCAATGATGCGGATTGGATCTGTGATCTGAGGTTTATCCTCATTGTTGCACAGAAGAATTATGTCCTTGATGCACCGCTAGGTGATAGACCTATTGCAGGAGCAGATGCAGACGTTATGAATGTTTGGCTAGCTCAATATGATGACTACTTGATAGTTTACTGCACCATGCTTAATAGCTTAGAATCGGGACTTCAAAGACGTTTTGAACGTCATGGAGCATATGAGATGTTCCAGGAGTTGAAGTTAATATTTCAAGCAAATACCCGAGTTGTGAGATATGAAGTCTCCAACAAGTTCTATAGCTAAAAGATGGAGGAGAATCGCTCAACTATTGAGCATGTGCCCAGATTGTCTGAGTACTACAATCGCTTGAATCAAGTGGGAGTTAATCTTCCAGATAAGATAGTGATTGACAGAATTCTCTTGTCACCATCACCAAGTTAGTAGAACTTCGTGATGAACTATGATATGCAAGGGATAACAGAAACAATTCCCAAGCTCTTCGTAATGCGGAAATTGACGAAGGTAGAAATCAAGAAAAACATCAAGTGTTGATGGTAGACAAGACCACTAGTTTCAAGAAAAGGGCAGAGGGAAGAAGGGGAACTTCAAGAAGAACAACAAGCAAGTTGCTGCTCAAGTGAAGATGCCCAAGTCTGGTCCTAAGCCTAAGACTAAGTGTTTCTACTGCAAAGGGACTGGTCACTGGAAGCGGAACTACCCCAAGTGATTGGCAGATAAAAAGGATGGCAAAGTGAACATAAGTATATTTGATATACATGTTATTGATGTGTACTTTACTAGTGTTTATAGAAACCCCTCAGTATTTGATACTAGTTCAGTTGCTAAGATTAGTAACTCGAAACGGGAGATGCAGAATAAACACAGACTAGTTAAGGGTGAAGTGACGATGTGTGTTGGAAGTGGTTCCATGATTGATATGATCATCATCGCACACTCCCTATACTTTCGGGATTAGTGTTGAACCTGAATAAGTGTTATTTGGTGTTTGCATTGAGCATGAATATGATTTGATCATGTTTATTGCAATACGGTTATTCATTTAAAGTTAGAGAATAATTGTTGTTCTGTTTACATGAATAAAACCTTATATGGTTACACACCCAATGAAAATAGTTCGTTGGATCTCGATCGTAGTGATACACGTAATCATAATATTGAAACCAAAAGATGCAAAGTTAATAATGATAGTGCAACTTATTTGTGGCACTGCCGTTTAGGTCATATTGGTGTAAAGCGCATGAAGAAAGTCCATGCTGATGGGATTTTGGAATCACTTGATTATGAATCACTTGATGCTTGCGAACCATGCCTCATGGGCAAGATGACTAAGACTCCGTTCTCCGGAGCGAGCAACTGACTTATTGGAAATAATACATACTGATGGATGCAGTCCGATGAGGGTTAAGGCTCACTGCAAGTATCGTTATTTTCTGAACTTCACAGATGATTTGAGCAGATATGGGTATATCTACTTGAAGTGGAAAATCATCGTAACAAGAAAATAAAGTTTCTACGATCTGATCGCGGAGACAAATATTTGAGTTACGAGTTTGGTCTTCAATTAAAACAATGTGGAGTAGTTTCACAAACTCATGCCACATGGAACACCACAGCATAATGGTGTGTCCGAACGTCATAACCGTACTTTATTAGATATAGTGCGATCTATGATGTCTCTTACCGATCTACCACTATCGTTTTGGGGTTATGCATTAGAGACGGCTGCATTCACGTTAAAAGGGCACCATCTAAATCTGTTGAGACGACACCATATGAACTGTGGTTTGGCAAGAAACCGAAGTTGTCGTTTCTTAAAGTTTGGGGTTGTGATGCTTAGATGAAAAAGTTTCATCCTAATAAGCTCAAACCCAAATCGGAGAAATATGTCTTCATAGGATACCCAAAGGAGACTGTTGGGTACACCTTCTGTCAGAAATCCGAAGGCAAGACTTTTGTTGCTAAATTCAGAGTTTTTCTAGAGAAGGAGTTTCTCTCGAAAGAAATGAGTGGGAGGAAAGTAGAACTTGATGAGGTAACTGTACCTGCTCCCTTATTGGAAAGTAGTTCATCACAGAAATCTGTTCCTGTGACTACTACACCAATTAGTGAGGAAGCTAATGATGATGATCATGTAACTTCAGATCAAGTTACTACCAAATCTCGTAGGTAAACCAGAGTGAGATCCGCACCAGAGTGGTACGGTAATCCTGTTCTGGAAGTCATGTTACTAGACCATGACGAACTTGCGAACTATGAAGAAGCAATGATGAGCCCAGATTCCGCGAAATGGTTTGAGGCCATGAAATCTGAGATATGATCCATGTATGAGAACAAAGTATGGACTTTGATGGATTTGCCCGATGATCGGCAAGCCATAGAAAATAAATGGATCTTCAAGAGGAAGACGGACGCTGATAGTAGTGTTACTATCTACAAAGCTAGAATTGTCGCAAAAGGTTTTCGACAAGTTCAAGGTGTTGACTACGATGAGAGTTTCTCACTCATATCTATGCTTAAGTCTGTCCGAATCATGTTAGCAATTGCCGCATTTTATGAAATCCGGCAAATGGAAAAACAAAACTGCATTCCTTAATGGATTTATTAAAGAAGAGTTGTATATGATACAACCAGAAGGTTTTGTCAATCTTAAAGGTGCTAACAAAATGTGCAAGCTCCAGCGATCCATCTATGGACTGGTGCAAACATCTCGGAGTTGGAATATACGCTTTGATAAGATGATCAAAGCATATAGTTTTATACAGACTTACGGTGAAGCCTGTATTTACAAAAAAGTGAGTGGGAGCACTACAACATTTCTGATAAGTATATGTGAACAACATATTGTTGATCAGAAATAATGTATAATTTTCTGGAAAGCATAAAGGAATATTTGAAAGGAGTTTTTCAAAGAAAGACCTCGGTGAAGCTGCTTACATATTGAGTATCAAGATCTATAGAGATAGATCAAGACGCTTGATAAGTTTTTTCAATGAGTACATACCTTGACAAGATTTTGAAGTAGTTCAAAATGGAACAGTCAAAGAAAAATTTTCTTGCCTGTGTTACAAGGTGTGAAATTGAGTAAGACTCAAATCCCGACCACGGCAGAAGATAGAAATAGAATTAAAGTCATTCCCTATGCCTCAGCCATAGGTTCTATAAAGTATGCCATGCTGTGTACCAGATCTATTGTATACCCTACACTGTGTTAAGCAAGGGAGTACAATAGTGATCTAAGAGTATATCACTGGACAACGGTCAAAATTATCCTTAGTGGAATAAGGAAATATTTCTCAATTATGGAGGTGACAAAAAGGTTCATCGTAAAAAGTTACGTCGATGCAAGTTTTGACACAGATCTGGATGACTCTAAGTCTCGATCTAGATACATATTGAAAGTGGGAGCAATAAGCTAGAGTAGCTCCGTGCAGAGCATTGTTGACATAGAAATTCGCAAAATACTTACGGATCTGAATGTGACAGACCCGTTGACTAAAATTATCTCACAAGCAAAACATGATCACACCTTAGTACTCTTTGGGTGTTAATCACATAGCGATGTGAACTAGATTACTGACTCTAGTAAACCCTTTGGGTGTTGATCACATATCGATGTGAACTATGGGTGTTAATCACATGGCGATGTGAACTATTGCTGTTAAATCACATGGCAATGTGAACTAGATTATTGACTCTAGTGCAAGTGGGAGACTGAAGGAAATATGCCCTAGAGGCAATAATAAAGTTATTATTTATTTCCTTATATCATGATAAATGTTTATTATTCATGCTAGAATTGTATTAACCGGTAACATAATACATGTGTGAATACATAGACAAACAGAGTGTCACTAGTATGCCTCTACTTGACTAGCTCATTAATCAAAGATGGTTATGTTTCCTAACCATGGACAAAGAGTTGTTATTTGATTAATGGGATCACATCATTAGATGAATGATCCGATTGACTTGACCCATTCCGTTAGCTTAGCACTTGATCGTTTAGTATGTTGCTATTGCTTTCTTCATGACTTATACATGTTCCTATGACTATGAGATTATGCAACTCCCATTTACCAGAGGAACACTTTGTGTGCTACCAAACGTCACAACGTAACTGGGTGATTATAAAGGAGCTCTATAGGTGTCTCCAAAGGTACATGTTGGGTTGGCGTATTTCGAGATTAGGATTTGTCACTCCAATTGTCGGAGAGGTATCTCTGGGCCCTCTCCGTAATGCACATCACTTAAGCCTTGCAAGCACTGCAACCAATGAGTTAGTTGCGGGATGATGTATTACAGAACGAGTAAAGAGACTTGCCGGTAACGAGATTGAACTAGGTATTTGGAATACCGACGATCGAATCTCGGGCAAGTAATATACCGATGACAAAGGAACAACGTATGTTGTTATGCGGTCTGACCGATAAAGATCTTCGTAGAATATGTAGGAGCCAATATGAGCATCCAGGTTCCGCTATTGGTTATTGACCGGAGACATGTCTTGGTCATGTCTACATTGTTCTCGAACCCGCAGGGTCCGCACGCTTAAGGTTACGATGACAGTTATATTATGAGTTTATACATTTTGATATACCGAAGTTTGTTCGGAGTCTTGGATGTGATCACGGACATGACGAGGAGTCTCGAAATGGTCGAGACATAAAGATTGATATATTGGAAGCCTATGTTTGGATACCGGAAGTGTTCCGGGTGAAATCGGGATTTTACCGGAGTACCGGGAGGTTACCGGAACCCCCCGGAAGCTAAATGGGCCATGATGGGCCTTAGTGGAATAGAGAAGAGGCAGCCCTACATGGGCCGCGCGCCCCTCCCCTCCCTTGGTCCGAATAGGACAAGGAGAGGGGGTCGGCCCCTCTCTCTCTTTTCCCCCCTCCGCGAATCCTATTCCAACTAGGATTGGGGGGGGGGGGGGAATCCTACTCCCAGAGGGAGTAGGACTCTCCTGGCGCGCCCTCCTTGGCCGGCCACCTCCCCCCTTTAGTCCTTTATATATGGAGGCAGGGGCACACAAGAGAGACACAAGTTGATCCACGTGATCTATTCCTTAGCCGTGTGCGACCCCCCCAGCCACCATAGTCCTCGATAATATTGTAGCGGTGCTTAGGCGAAGCCCTGCAGTAGTAGTACGTCAAGATCGTCACCACGCCGTCTTGCTGACGGAACTCTTCCCCGACACTTTGATGGATCGGAGTCCGGGGATCGTCATCGAGCTAAACGTGTGCTAGAACTCGGAGGTGCCGTAGTTTTGGTGCTTGATCGGTCGGATTGTGGAGACGTACGACTACATCAACCAAACACTTCCGTTGTCGATCTACTAGGTATGTAGATCATACTACCCCTCTCGCTGCTATGCATCACCATGATCTTGCGTGTGCCTAGGAAATTTTTTGAAGTACTACGAAACCCAACATTTGCGCCTCTGCCGATCGAATCCGATTGGGCGCCGATCATGCAGTTTACTGCCGCGGACATCTTTCAGCACTCGCCCTTTGGCGATATTATAGAATCACTAAAGTCTCTCTCTTTATGAGGAGAGCCCTGGCCGGACTACGGTCAGTGAGATTGGGATGCGGACAATGAAGAAATTCAAAGCCCACCCACCACCCACTTTGTAGCCATTATCGATGATTTAACCGACATGCTCGACCTCGACTCCGAAGACATCGACGGTATGGACGCCGATGAAGGAGACGATGAGGAACCAGCGCCTATTGGGCCCTGGAACGCCACCTCGTCATATGACGTATACATGGTGGACGCACCAAAAGATGACGACGAAGAGCAGAAGGACGCACCGAAGGCTTGTTCCCTCGAAAAGCAGTCAAAGCAGCGACGCAAGCGCCGCCCCAAATCCCGCCTCGACAGAAATAGCGATCACACAGACCCAATGCTGGAGCAGGGCGAACCGCTGCCGGACAACGGCAATCTGGATAATCAAACCGAACAAACAAATCCTATCAAGGATAATGGTCCGGACGACATAACGCCGGACAGACACCCGGAGCAGCAGACTGCCCGTAAAAGGCTTGTTGCCACCGCGAGGAGCGAGAAAAAGCAGAAGCAAAGGCTCAAGGCCGTGCAAGACACACTCCAATTCAGATGGAGTAAAATACTCAGCACATCAGCAAGGTACGGCGACAATCGCCCCTCCAAGAGCTACCCAAAGCGGAAGCTGCTACCCGAATTCGATGAGGAGGCCTCACAACCTCCACAACCAAATATCAAAGCAGCCACCTGGTCGGATAGACGACCCCTCTACCAACACAGAGCGGCATACAACGCCGCTCACAATACAATACGCGACCCATGCGAGGGCTCGCACCCAAAAGATGACGCAACAAGATCCATCTATGGACCACGCAAGCGCGCCCCAGCATACAATGCAACACAACAAACATCCGAACAACGCGGTACACCCAGCTACAGGGGTGCCGCACACCCCCTATGTTTCAGCGATGAGGTGCTGGACCATGAATTTCCAGAGGGATTCAAGCCCGTAAACTTAGAGGCATACGATGGAACAACAGACCCTGGGGTCTGGATTGAGGACTACATCCTCCATACCCATATGGCTCGAGGAGATGATCTCCACGCCATCAAGTATTTGCCCCTCAAGCTGAAAGGGCCAGCTCGTCACTGGCTCAAAGGCCTCCCCGAAAGCTCCATCGGAAGTTGGGAGGACCTCGAAGATGCCTTTAGGGCAAATTTTCAAGGGACTTATGTCCGACCTCCGAATGCGGATGATTTGATTCATATAACTCAACAGCCCGGAGAGTCAGCCCGAAAGCTTTGGAACAGGTTTCTTACTAAAAAGAACTAGATTGTCGACTGTCCGGACACCAAAGCCTTGGCAGATTTTAAGCATAGCGTCTGTGACGAATGGCTCGCCAGACACCTCGGCCAAAATAAGCCGAGAATGATGGCCGCATTAACAAACCTCATGACCCGCTTTTGCGCGGGTGAGGACAGCTGGCTAGCCAGATGCAGCACCAGCGACCCCATTACATCTGAAGTTAGAGATGGAAACGGGAAATCACGGTGCAACAGCAATAACAAACATCAGATTAAGGAAGACAACACGAAGGGCGCGACAGTAAATGCCGGATTCAAAAACTCTTGGGTAGGTCAAAAGCCGCCCCCTAAAGGCACCAGGGATGAACTGTCCAGCCTCAACAAAATTCTGGACCAAGTATGCCAGATCCATAGTACCCCTAGTAAACCCGCTAATCATACCCACAGAGAATGTTGGGTCTTCAAGCAGTCCGGCAAGCTCAACACCGTACGCAAGGGGGAGGATACACCAAGTGAAGACGAGGACGAGCCCCCCAAGCAAGACACAGGGGAACAAAAGAAATTTCCACAAGAAGCCAAAACAGTAAACGTGTTACACGTGATCAAGAGAAAACAAAACGCGGCACTCCCAGGAAAATATACCCAAGTGCCTGTCCCCGCGGAGTCCTGCCACTGGTCGTATCAACCGATCACTTTCGACCATCGCGATTACTCTACAAGTATCCGACACGCAGGATGGGCTGCCCTGGTATTAGACCTAGTAATTGGCGGATATCACTTCACACGAGTCTTGATGGATGGCGGCAGTAGCCTAAACCTAATATATCAGGATACAATCCGCGGGATGGGGTTAGACCCATCACAAATTTGTCATAGCAATACTACCTTTAAAGGAGTAACGCCAGGCCTAGGGGCTCATTGTACGGGCTCCCTCCTACTACAAGTTATATTCGGCTCCCCCGATAACTTCCGTCGTGAGCATTTAACTTTCCACATCGCCCTGTTTCAAAGTGCCTATCGAGCACTGCTCGGACGCGAAGCTTTTGCTCTCTTTAATGCAATACCGCATTACGCCTCCCTCACACTCAAGATGCTCGGTTCACGTGGCATCATTATAGTGCACGGAAATATCAAGCGATCTCTACGTGCCGAAGAGAGTGAGGCTGCCTTGGCAGCCGCACATTAAAGGCGCCCGGACCAGCGAAAGCATCCAATAGGTCGTCAAGACCTCAGACACAACTAAATCGAGTCCGGCGCCGCTACTTATACCGAATAAATGGTTACACCCCTATTTGTCAATACAAGGGGCTCAACACGTGCAGACAAGTGGCAATTTCTTCTCATCTTGAATTATACATGGTTTCTTTAACAAACTATCTTTTTGCACGACAACTTTTTCACCTAAATTCCTCTCTTTTACAGATGATCATCGTGCTGCACCCGTCTAGGATATGGCACAACGGAGACACAGGCGCAGACGTGCAGTAGGGACCCGCTCCAAGGATTCTTTTTAGATTAAGACCCTGTGTAAACCTTTTTTACTGTCTCTTGTTGATACATATCCACCGTTGCGAAGGATGGTGACGTTTTGGCATGTGGCCATTCCAGAACAATGCACATACCTGGACACAAGGGGCTTCTTACAAAGGTCATTATTCAGGCCTGGTTTATACCACAAAGACCGAATACCTTAGGGAGTGTTCGGCGTCGCGAGTTTGGCCTTTTATGCATCAGCTCCGAATCATTGTCTTTGGTCAAATGTTGGGTTTGCCCGGCTCCTATGTTTTGGTGCCTTACGTTCCGCTTTACCGGCTAAGGTAGCACCAGGAGAACTACTGCGATTGTGCCCTGGTTCATCCGGACGAGAACCTCAGTAGAGAAAGCCGAAAACCGACTATCATGATATAGCGTGAGATTAGTCAACCACTCGATGATCCTGGGAATGTTAGAATTCCTCTGCCTTAACGAAGGGCCGTTTTCTGGCCAGGCATGTACGCACCCCGAGATTGGGAGAGCGCGGAGCCACCAGGGGCTATCTAGTAGCCCCACTGTCAAACCCATATGGCTAGGTGAAAGTGTTAAAGCATTATAGTACGGTTGCCTCGCTCGCTCCGCTATCACCTCCTTAATAGGACCAAGACGTTGGGTTAAGTGTGAACGCGTGTTTTTGCGAGCACCTCCGCATTATATGCGTGGGGGTTGAAGCCGACGACTGCAATCTTTCAGGTTATACACATGTATACAAAAACGGTCGCCCAGGAGGCATCATATTACTTTCAGGAAAAAGTATAAAAATAGCCTTATAAAACTTTATAAAAGCATTTTGCTTACAATGAGATTACATACCAAACGGGCACTCTCAAGAACTTCTTCAAAGTAGTGCTCAGCATCCTTTCGACCTATGGCCAAATCCCGTGCTGCAACATTGGTAGCATCCATCACCGCCCAGTATGCCTTAACACGGGTGATGGTGTCCTGGACTAGGGGGTACTCACCACGTCGTCTCCCGATCTATTAGATTGGGCCGAGGACCCCCGTGGCTGTATACTCATGGGCTAGTTCGGACGGCTACCGCATGCAAGGAAGATTCCACAAGACTTGGTGATCAAGACAAGGACTTCTCCCCACCAGCGTACTCGTTTAGGACTCTTATTATCCTAGGCCTCTGGTGGGTTATATAAACCGAGGCCAGGCTAGTCGATAGACAACATACAATATATACAACAATCATACCATAGGCTAGCTTCTAGGGTTTAGCCTCCTTGTTCTCGTGGTAGATCTACTCTTGTACTACCCATATCATCAATATTAATCAAGCAGGAGTAGGGTATTACCTCCATCGAGAGGGCCCGAACCTGGGTAAAACAAAGTGTCCCCTGTCTCCTGTTACCATCCGGCCTAGACGCAAAGTTCAGGACCCCCTACCCGAGATCCGCTGGTTTTGACACCGACATTGGTGCTTTCATTGAGAGTTCCGCTGTGTGATAGACAAAAGGATTGATGGCTCGCCTGTAGATCAATCGCGACTTCGGCATCTTCGTCACCAGCTCGACTGGTCACCTTGGTTCGACCAAGAATTGCGCCCCGTATTCGGATCACCATGTCCGGACGAGGGCCTCACTCAAACATCAACTCCGATCTCTATCAAGATCACGGAGGAATCTTCTATGGAGCTCGGGGGCTCAACGTCAACATTGCCCTCAAGCGGTCGTGTTGTTTTTCTTGACAGCCAACTCGTATCTGCCACCACCACCTCCTCGAGTATCGCTTTGACGATCGCTTTGGTGGAATTGTGCGGAATTGAGTCTACAACAAGCCTGGAAAATTTCGTCGAGTTCCGATGGAGGATTCTCTGGCAATCCACGATATACCGGAGCCCTGTCAAATCTGGACGGGAATTTGGATGGGTTTAGGGAGTGGTGTCCAGCTTCTAGCTCAGACGTCCTTTGGAATATCTAACCGTTGATCAGCTTCGGAATTCCTATATCTACCACCTCTCAAAATTTCGGCTTGATCCGACCGTCCAAACTCCGGGAACCTCCGATTGGTGCATCACTTTTCGGATCTGTTTTCTGAGCGAAAATGAATCCAACCCGAATTCATCTTTTTTATGAACAGGATTTCGGACATCCCCTTTGAATGAGGTTTTGTATGGGGTATTGTGTTTTGTTCCCGAACACATCCCACTAACTGTAAGATCTTTTGAACATGATCTTCAACATCATGCTTGTGTCAAACCAGTCCGGTAATATTACTCCACGGCTGTCGATCTGCGCTAGAAACGGCGTCATTTTGTTGAGCCGAGCTCAACTTCTTCGGATCATCATCTCGGCAAGCCGAACAAGAGCCCAGCATCGCGAAGGATAAATCATCACCAACATCGCCGCCCCATGGATTACATGGAGCGGGCATACCGGCATTGCCGCACGGTCACTTCATCAAGCCGGCATCGACCATGTCACGACCTGCATCGACAGGGCCGCACTATTGCTTCTTCAAGCTGGTGTCCATCACGCCGACCTACTTCGACTCATCGGCTGACATCGAGGCTTCGACATCTCGGCTGGACCGGGGGCTTCGCCATCTCTTCGTCAACCTACTCCGGACACTTCGGCGTCACTAGCCGACCAGCTCCGTCACATTAGCTGGGCCGAGGGCTTCGCCTCGGTGAGTCAACCTTTACCAGCATTACCATGTCGTCGTTTTATCGCCCATCAGGCAAAGGGTGTGCGGAGCGGGTCCCAATTTTTGGAATCACCTTCCTTCGGATTGCTACAACAAATAAACCAGGTGCTATTAATCCCAGTATTTTCTGCTTGCTTGGGTTCATTTTTCCCAAGGAATTATTACTCTGGTTTGTCCGTCATATGTACACAGGTCTATCAAATGGTGGCTGCATTAATGACAGTCGCATGGTGGTTCGGTCAGTTTCCGTACATAGTCCGGCGAACGCCGCACTCGGAGCTCGGACCGACCTGCGAATTCAGGCTTTGCCACGCCTTTACCGCATCACGCCGACGCCCTGCATCGACTTGACTTCGGCGCCAGGCCATATTTCTTTTATTACTCACTTTGCATAAATTATTTATTATGCAATGATTTTTTTAATTATCATTATTACTATTATCTCCGGTTTGCACTATTTTTTGTGCACAGGAAAATGATCCGGGGACTTCGGCGTCACTCTGCCGGTCTGCATTGACCGTGCTATGTCACCACTTTGTCGTGTCGAGCTCTCCGCTCCGCCACCTCAGGACCAGCTTGGGGGATGGAACCTTGCCCCGCATCAAGCTCGGACCGCGTCATCAATACCGAACACATTAGCCAGCTAAGTCGCTTTCATGCTCAAAGCTTTGGTTTCTAACTTGTGTTCGGTTCGACCAAGCATTATACTTTTTTGGAAAAAAGTTGCTTGTAATTTTTTTTCCTTGTCCAAACTTTGTTTGTGACACACAAATTCAAGGACCCAATTCACTTGGGGGCTTCCTTTATGAAGCTTTTCCTGGTGCATATGATTATATTTGTACGACTTCATTCCTTGTTCGTGTATTACGCCACAATATGCACCATATTGACTTAGGCGATTTGCAAGATGGGTTGCCTCGCTCCTGTGTTTACCCCTACGTTCCCAATTGTTCGGCTAGGGAGTAAAGGGAGCACCTCTACGATTGTCACGATCGGGTCAACCGAGCCGGACCTCAGACTGGGTGAAGCCGAAAGCTAGCGCTCTTATAGTTTTCAATGATGGTCGGCACACAACGGAACTCATGAGTACAAAAAATCTATTGCACAAGTCTCATAATAACAATGAGCACCGAAGAAAGGTATCGGTGGGGGTACTATTTTCTTCGAAGATGCTTCTTACACTTCACGGTAATATAGCATAAGTTCCTAGAGCGCGCTTTGTCTGTTACAGCCTTATGTCCTGATTGCCTGGTTATTGGAAACACCGTCGATATTCTCGACCGATGGAGTACATAACACTTTTCGGTCCTTGACCGAAGAGGGAGAAGCTGATGGTCGGTTAAGACGCGTTTAAAGTTTGGTTGAACATAGATATGATATAAGTACTTTGGTACATGCAATCATTCTTCTACCCAAGTCACTTGGTGGCTCTCAAGTTTATTTGAGCCGTTTTATAATAAGTGTTCTTCTTCTTAGTCGTTGCAAAGTTTTATTATTATTTATCACTCCTTTTTTCGACACAAGTGTGCGGTCATTAGCCGGGGAGCCTAATTTCTCTCTCAAAGCCGCTAGAGTTTAGTTTGCTAAACTGGCCTGATGAGAAGTACCCCGCCCTCGGGATTGGAGGTTGAAGCCGTAGGCTGACCCGCTCGAAGTCTTGAGATAGGATGTATCATGTTAAAGCACGGCAGAAGTACTTCTTTTTTCTAAGACCAATTTTCGGATTGGCACCGAACACTTGATCTTGTTCGGACGTCATGTTTTTACTGACGTTTCTTGGTTTTCCAAGCTTTTTGGCACTTTTAAACTATTTGTGCTTTTCCAGCATTAGTCTCGCAGTGCAACGCCGGACACCTTTAGGGATTTGGCAAAAACATTCTCAGATATTTCTATATATGCATCGGTTTCGAATTGTGTCTTCGGTCAATAGTTGGGTTGCCCGGCTCCTGCACTTGCTTCCTACGTTCTGTTTTGTTCGGCTATGCGTGCAATGGGAGAACCACTGCGATTGTGCTTCCAGCTCACATGGTTAAGCACCTTAGTGGAGAAAGCCGAAAACTGACTATCACAATAAGCGTAAACTGGTCATTCATAACATTGGCCGAGGTGTTTACGGCTTGACCTCGACTGTCTCCGAACACTACCGGGGGCTATTAACTGGCCTCCCCAACTAAATCCTCGATATTTTGCTCTTACATTCGAACTGAGGTTTCATGATCATGCTTAGCATGACAACCCAAAGAAAGGAACCGATAGCGGGACTATTTTCTTTGGAATACATTTCTTCTATTAAACAGTAATATAACATATCTCTCTGTGTACCTTTGTTTATAAAACCGTGTGGCCAGATTGCCTTGTTTTTCGTAAATCTTTGCCCTCATAAACGCTTTATAAAGTAGGACAAACACTCCTCGGCTACTGGCCAAGGAGGTGGAAGCCGATGGTCGGTCAAGAAAGTTTTGTACAATACGGATCCGAGCATTAATGACGTAAAGTACTTGGATACACAGAGTCATTACACATAATTTGTGATTTTTCTATGGATATTGATCCTTAATTCGGCCACCCATGCCCGCATTAAGGCTCGGGGGCTACTGGGCTTCGGGCTTACTAATTACAAATATTAAAGGGGCACATCGATCCCCTGATCTGGTGTTCCCACCCGACCAGTGTCTCGGGGGCTACTTCATTGCTTGTCCAATGCAGAAAATTTTATGTGCAATATAGTTTCCGAGGAGATTTTGATCCTCAGGTTGGTCGGCCGCACCCAACCTGAGTCTTGAGGACTGAGCACGCCGCTTTTGTGTTCCGAAGTATTCTGCCGAGCTAGGACTTGATCCTCAGGCCGATTTTGCAAATCTGAGTCTCAGCGGCTACTAGGATCAGCGGTCTTATGTCATCCTTCATGTGCATCTCGGGTTTTAGACCGATACACACCTTGAGGGCTACTGGCTATATATCTCGGCAGAGAATAAATTGCACCAATAAAAAATATTGACAAAAAATCAGCCCATAGTCGGGGTGGTGCACCACCTCGGAAGTAGTCTGGCATAAAGATCGGGTGCAAGTGGCTGGCTCCATAGAGGGCATTTCCGGCTTTAAGCTCGGCTAAACTCCTTCAACATTTTTGAACCAAGGTGATATGACACCTCGGAATTGGAGCCTGGACACAGTCCAGCGTTGGAGCTCGGATATATTTCGGTGTTGGAGCTCGGATATACAGTACGACGTTGGAGCTCGGATACATAGTCCGGCGTTGGAGCTCGAATACATAGTCCGGCGTTGGAGCTCGGATACATAGTCCGGCGTTGGAGCTCGGATACATTCGGGCGCTAGAGCTGGGAAGCGGTCTGGCGTTGGTGCTCGGCTGCAAAAGATACCTCGAATGCAGTCCACCGTTGGGGCTCGGATGCAAGAGGACCCTGCCTCCCGGGAACAACTTCAAACCCGAGGTGTGGCATAAAAATAAACAAGGCATTGATAAAGGCCAGAAACTTAAAGGGGCTCCTCAGATACCTGACTTGTAAACTCGTTGAATGCATTTCGGCGATCCTCAAGATCGAAGATAACGAAGATTTGTTGAACCAGTTTTCAAGATAGGCAGCCGAAGATGAAGAATAGTTCGGAAGAATCGAGGAGCGTCCCTAACTTGAAGACAGGTTCAGGGGGCTACTGACGGTATCCTCGACTAGGGGGTACTCACCACATCGTCTCCCGATCTATTAGATTGGGCCGAGGACCCCCGTGGCCGTATACTCATGGGCCAGTTCGGACAGCTACCACATACAAGGAAGATTCCACAAGACTTGGCGATCAAGAAAAGGACTCCTCCCCACCGGCGTATTCGGCTAGGAGTCTTGTTATCCTAGGCCTCCGGTGAGTTATATAAACCGAGGCCAGGCTAGTCGATACACAACATACAATATATACAACAATCATACCATAGGCTAGCTTCTAGGGTTTAGCCTCCTTGATCTCGTGGTAGATCTACTCTTGTACTACCCATATCATCAATATTAATCAAGCAGGAGTAGGGTATTACATCCATCGAGAGGGCCCGAACCTGGGTAAAACAAAGTGTTCCCTGCCTCCTGTTAGCATCCGACCTAGACGCACAGTTCGGGACCCCCTACCCGAGATCCGCCAGTTTTGACACCGACAACGGGTAAAGGCCATCCGTGCGCCCTCTATGCACGCCGACCTCTTCATCACATTAATGCGCGGCACCACGTCAAGGAATTGCTGCACCAAGCTGAAATAGCTGTTCGGTTTTGACCTTTCCGGCCATAGCTGATCCACAACGGACCTCATGGAGAGTCCTGATAACCTATTTAGTTCGGCCCATTCGGCTAATTGGTCAGTCAATGAAAGTGGACGCTTGGGAGTATGGAATTGTCTCCAAAATAGCTGGTCTACTCCACGGTCCGTCTGACCCTGGAAGTACTTGGCCGCATCGGCAGCGCTCGCCGCCAAATCCATATACACATCCTCCGAGCTCCACAACCGATCCAGAGGGGCATATCGTGGATCTTCAAACTTCCTCCGCAACATAAAAGATTTCCCAGCTACAATATCCCTGGCTTCCCGCAGCTCCTCCTTTTTTGCCCTCATAGTAGAGCGGAGGTCCTTTCTTGTCGCAGCAACCTTCTCAAGGTCCAATGCCTTCGCCTAGTTTTCCTTTTCAAGAACCCGGCAACGGTCGGCGCTGGCTTTTAATTCTATGGCCATCTTAGCCATCTTGTCCTGGCTCTCGCCATGTGCGGTCTTCTCGGCTTGCAACTCTTCGGCCGCCTTCAAAGCAGCCGCATTACCCAACCTCGCTTGTTCCTTGGCTCGGGCAAGTTCTGCCTGCAAGGCTTCAACCGTGGCAGCTCCATCTGCAGTCACAACATATTAAAGATACTGGCATTATGCTGCTCTTCCTATGTGACGTTTACCAGATAATGACACTTACCCTGTGCCTCGTCAAGCCTTTTGTTAACAAGCTCGATGTCGGCGTCTGCCGCATCCAACTGCCGTTCTAAATGGGCAAACTCGCTAGTCCGGCTAGCCACCGGAGCGTCCATCACCTGCACATAGAGGCAGTATGGTTATTACCTGGGAATATGATCTTCTGTTCGTCGTCGTTTCCGACGACAACCGGAGTCTCAGGGGCTACTATCTACACAGGGCACACCTAGCACATGCAGGACTATCATACATTCTTTTACGTACCTCAAAGCCTATCAGTAGATTCATAAAATGTAACACCCCGGATGTTATTTACCTAATATGTAATCCAACTCTTGCCGTTTCCGGCACTAAGTTATTTTATTTCCTCAGGTTTGGGTTTTTGTCTCCATGTGTTGTTGTCGTTGTCATGCATCTCATATCATGCCATCATGTGCATTGCATTTGCATATGTGTTCGTCTCATGCATCCGAGCATTTTCCCCGTTGTCCGTTTTACATTCCGGCGCTCCTATCTCCTCCGGTGGTCCTTTCTACCTTCTTTTCGTGTGTGGGGGTTAAACATTTCTGGATTGGACCAAGACTTGCCAAGAGGCCTTGGTTTACTACCGGTAGACCGCCTGTCAAATTTCGTACCATTTGGACTTTGTTTGATGCTCCAACGGTTAACCGAGGGACCAAGAAGGCCTCGTGTGTGTTGCAGCCCAACACCCTTCCAATTTGGCCCAAAACCCACCAAAACCCTCTCCATCATCTAGAGCGTTCGATCACGATCGCGTGGCCGAAAACCGTACCTCATTTGGACACTCCTAGCTCCCTCTATGCCTATATATAGGTCCTCCTCCGAAATTCATGGTTCCTCTCCCCGAAACCCTAGATCCATCTTCCCCGCGCCGCCGGATGCGTCCGAACCAGGCCGGACATGTTCAACCTCCCCGCGCCGCGGCCACGTGTCGGCTCCTGATTCGCCCGTGCCGCCGCCCCACTTCGTCGCCGCCGCCGGCCCGGGAGACCCAGATCGGGCCCCCGAGGCCCACATCGCCACCCGCCGCCACCCGGTGCCTTCTTCCTCCTAAGGCGCGCCGCCCTCTCCGCCGCGCCGCCGCACGCAGTCGCCGGCCGCCGTCGCCGGCGAGCTTCAACACCCGCGCCGGCCCCGCCCGCTCCGGCCGTCGTCAGCCGTCGGCGCCCCGCGCCGTGGGCGCCACCGCCGCCACCGTCCTCGCCCAGGGCCGGCGAGCCCTTCCCCCTGCTCCAGCGAGCTCCACGCTGCCTCCCCGACGAACTACGGCGCCGACCCCAGCGAACATCGATCCGCACGCTGGATCTCAGATCCGGATTCAAAAAACCCTAGGGTTGACTTCATTTTTTTCCCCAAGTCTGCAGTTTATTTTGCCATATTCGTCATGCTATATCTCCGCACCCGTAGCTCCGTTTGGGCGTGTAGCATATCAAAATGTTTGTCTCAGAGAGTACATCATTTCATCTCATTGCATCATTTTAATTTGAGCTCATTTTGATGCCCGCAATGCTGTTGGAAGAGAGCTAATTGAGTAAATTGTCAGATCTGCTGCACCAGATAGCTATTTGTCATTTTTGCCATGATTAATGTGTACATGATATGCCCCTGAGCTCTACATGAGTTTTGTTATATGCTTTGCCATCTTCACAGAGGTTCCATCCATGTATTTTTGTGATATGTGTGGTGACTAGCACAATCTTGCAAAGTGATGCATTCGTTAATGCTGATTTCAGGGACTTAGCAATTCCACTAAGTCCTTGATCTGCTTTATCAAGATGCCATATGTTCATGTTGTTTCCTAGTGATCCGTGCCTCTTCTGAGGATGATCAGTAAGGATGATTTGTTAATCTTGTAGTGCTCTATCCATCCATGTCTTTGTTTGCAATTGGGGAGAACACTAGCTTGAGTCAATCGAGCTCTACTTTTAATATTTCGTGAATCTGGGCAGATTGTCTACTTGTTAGCTATTTTGCCAAGGATGTTGTAGTTGTTTCGTGCATGCTATGTTGTTGTTCTTGCCATGTCTAGCTTATATAATGTGTATTCTTGATGGGTGTATGCTTAGATTGTCATGACTTGCTCTGTAGTGAGTGCATTGAGCTCGTGAACATGCCTACTCGCTAAGTTATTTGCATGCTCCAGTTTTTCACGAAGTCTGGGATCTGATTATGTTTTTGCCATGTTCACATGCTTGCAATTGTATTTTCTGATCCCTTTTGGCTCAAGGTCACTAAGGGACTTTTGTTAAGCTCTTTGAGTAGCTCCATGCCATGCTTTGATTTGCCATGTTAGGTTCCCGTAGCATCTAGTTTTCTTGCTCCAAAGTGGATCCCTGCCATGTATTTTTTTGCCATGTTTGAGTGCTGTAGCTTAATTATCTTGTTGCGTTTAGATGCCTACTTGCTGTTTATTGCACACCGGTGCCATATTTGTTTTGCTTGCCATTTCCAAACCATGCATCCGATTCCGGTGTTCTTTATATCGGTTTCAACAGAAATCACCTCACCTTTCCAGTGGCACTTTTGGATTTCCAAGTTGAGGCTAGGTTCTTTCGTTCCTTGTCAAATCTTGCATATGCATCACATATCGCATCCCGCATAGCATACCATGTTTGCATCATGTTGTTTGAGCTTTCCACGTGGTTGATTGTGTTCCTCTTGCTTGTTTGTCTTGTTTGCGTAGAGCCGGGAGACGAGTTCGCTAACGAGGAGCCCGTTGAGTTTGCTTTCGAGGATCCAGTTAACTCTGACAACTTTGCAGGCAAGATGATCATACCCTCGAAATCACTTCTATCTTTGCTTTGCTAGATGCTCGCTCTTTTGCTATGCCTATGCTACGATGCCTACCACTTGCTTATCATGCCTCCCAAATTTCCATGTCAAACCTCTAACCCACCATGTCCTAGCAAACTGTTGATTGGCTATGTTACCGCTTTGCTCAGCCCCTCTTATAGCGTTGCTAGTCGCAGGTGAAGATTGGAGATCGTTCCTTGTTGGAACATTATTTTCTTGTTGGGATATCATATTATTATCTTGTTATCTTAATGCATCTATATACTTGGTAAAGGGTGGAAGGCTCGGCCTTTTGCCTAGTGTTTGTCCACTCTTGCCGCCCTAGTTTCCGTCATATCGGTGTTATGTTCCCGGATTTTGCGTTCCTTACGCGGTTGGGTGATAATGGGAACCCCTTGACAGTTCGCCTTGAATAAAACTCCTCCAGCAATCCCCAACCTTAGTTTTATCATTTGCCACCTAGGCTCTTTTTCCCGTGGGTTTCCGGAGCCCAAGGGTCATCTTATTTAACCCCCCCCCCCCGGGCTAGTGCTCCTCTGAGTGTTGGTACAACCAAGCGATGTCCGGGGCTACCAGGGGCAACTCTGGGCTGGCCTACCCGACGTCTGGCTCATCTGAGTGTGCCCTGAGAACGAGATTTGTGCAGCTCCTATCGTGATTTGTCGGCACATCCGGGCGGTGTTGTTGGACGTGTTTTGTCTTTGTCGAAGTGTCTTGTAGAACCGGGATGCCGAGTCTGATCGGAATGTCTCGGGAGAAGGTATATCCTTTGTTGACCGTGAGAGCTTGTCATGGGCTAAGTTGGGACTCCCCTGTAGGGATTTGAATTTTCGAATGCCGTTCCCGCAGTTATGGGTAGATGGGAATTTGTTAATGTCCGGTTGTAAATAACATGAAGCTTAACTTAATTAAAATGTATTAAATGTGTGTGTTACCGTGATGGTCTCTTCTCGGCGGAGTCCAGGAAGTGAACACGGTGTTGGAGTAATGTTTTCCTTAGGGTGTTCTATAGTTATTCGTTCGTGCTTTGCCTTCTCTTCTCGCTCTCTTTTGCGAACAGGTTAGCCACCAGATATGCTAGTCGCTTGCTGCAGCTCCACATAATTACCTTGCCTTACCTATAAGCTTAAATAGTCTTGATCGCGAGGGTGCGAGATTGCTGAGTCCCCGTGGCTCACAGATTACTTCCAAACCAGATGCAGGGCCCGATGACTCTATTCCAGATGATGCGCTTGAGCTCAAGTGGGAGTTCGATGAAGCCTCCCGTCGTTACTATGTATCTTTCCCTAATGATCAGTAGTGGTGCCCGGTTGGGGCGATCGGGACCATGTCGCATGTTGGGTTGATCTTTTATTTTGGTACCGTAGTCGGACCATGAGTGATTGGATGTTGTAATGATATTTATGTACTTTGTTTGACGTGGGGAGTGTAAGCCAACTATGTACCTTCCCTTTTATTATCTATTTACATGGGATGTTGTGAAGATTGCCTTACTTGCGACATTGCTCTCAATGCGGTTATGCCTCTAAGTCATGCTTCGACACGTAGGAGATATAGCAGCATCGAGGGCGTTACAAGTTTGTAATCAGAGCCTTCCCGACCTTAGGAGCCCCCACTGCTTGATCGTTTTTAGCAGCCGTTGTTGAGTCTAGAAAAAATGTTTTGAGTCATTTAGGAATTATATATCGGAGAGTTTTGGAATTCTTTTTACTTCCCAGTCCCTTCATTTAGGAATTATATATCGGAGAGTTTTGACTCTTCTCTTCTCAAATTTCACTAAAAAAATTTAGGATCACGCGGGTATCTTGGAATCGTTCCGATGGATTTGTGACGAGAACATTGTTCTTGGTGCCTCCTATCATTTAGGGGTTGTGGCAGTGTCCCGGGGAGTTGAGCTCCGAGGTGTTGTCGTCACAATTTTATTGTTGCAATTCTGGAATACCTGAGTTTAGTTCGCTGTCGGTGTCAAAACCGGCGGATCTCGGGTAGGGGGTCCCGAACTGTGCATCTAGGCTGGATGGTAACAGGAGGCAAGGGACACGAAGTTTTACCCAGGTTCGGGCCCTCTCGATGGAGGTAAAACCCTACGTCTTGCTTGATTAATATTGATGATATGGGTTGTACAAGAGTAGATCTACCACGAGATCGAGGAGGCTAAACCCTAGAAGCTAGCCTATGGTATGATTGTTGATGTGTATGTTGTCCTACAGACTAAAACCCTCCGGTTTATATAGACACCGGATAGGGTTAGGGTTACATAGAGTCGGTTACAATGGTAGGAGATCTGTATATCCGTATCGCCAAGCTTGCCTTCCACGCCAAGGAAATTCCCTTCCGGACACGGGACGAAGCCTTCAATCTTGTATCTTCATAGTCCAGGAGTCCGGCCGAAGGTATAGTCCGGCTATCTGAACACCCGCTAATCCAGGACTGCTTCAGTAGCCCCTGAACCAGGCTTCAATGACGACGGGTCCGGCGCGCAAATTGTCTTCGGCATTGCAAGGCGGGTTCCTCCTCCAAGTACTTCATAGAAGATTTTGAATACCAAGGTAGTGTCCGGCTCTGCAAAATAAGTTTCCACATATTGCCATAGAGATAATAATATTTACACAAATCTAATCAGCTGACGTATTCTGTAGTTTGACATCACACCATGGCCAAGCTTTTATCCGAACCGTTTTACTGTCCCATCTCAGCGCGTTATCCGAGGCGATTTCCTTGGCACGTCTTGTTAAAGCAAAGATCGTGTCCCCTTATTCCGGGATTCCCATCAATACGGGCATGGGTAACCCAACCGCGCCTTTGATTACGGCACTTGGGAGATAAGCGAGTTTTACCAGGCTGGTGGGGACATGTAGTTGCGTCCACCCATATAAGGGGATAAGGATCCACCTTTTCACCTACGCCTTCTTCCTCCATCGCCTATCCATTCTTGCGCACTCGAGCTCCAGCGCCCAAGTCCGCACTCCCAACCTCAACCTTCTCCAGCCATGTCCGGAGCAGGAGGCAAGTGGATGGTCTCCTCCGTCACGGAGGGACATATCAAAAAGCTGCGGAAGGCCGGATACCTGTCTAACGACATTGCGTACCGGCTCCCCAAAAAGGGGCAGCTCATCCCCACCCCTAGGCCTCATGAGAGGTTGGTGTTCCTCCCCCATTTCCTCCGCGAACTGGGCTTCCCTCTCCACCCATTTGTCCGGGGGCTCATGTTCTACTACGGCCTGGATTTCCATGATCTGGCCCCGAATTTTGTCCTCAACATCTCGGTGTTTATCGTCGTGTGCGAGGCTTTCCTCTGCATCCGCCCCCATTTCGGCCTATGGCTCAAGACTTTCAATGTCAAGCTGAAGGTGGTGCAGGGCAACTAGGCGGAGTGCGGAGGAGCCATGGTGGGAAAGATGGCCAACCTATGGCTCGAGGGATCCTTTGAGGAGACCCTAAAGGGGTGGCAATCGGGGTGGTTTTACATCACCGAGCCGTGCGACCATAAGTGGGTCACAGCCCCCGAGTTCTGGTCTGGACCCCCAACGCCGCTCACGTCCTGGAAAGAGACGGGCCTATCGTGGGGCAGCCAAGAGGAGGTGATCGGACTACAAATATGCATCCAATCCCTGGTGAACAAGCAGCTCAGGCTTGTCAATGTAGTCCAGGTTATGCTCATCCTCTTGATCCTCCCGTGTCAACAATAGGCTTTCAACCTGTGGGAATTCAATCCGGTGCAGCACCAAACTCTGAGCAGGCTCTTTGACACGACGTATGAAGATGCCTGGAAGGTGCTTTTCAAAGGCGCCGAGGCTCCCGCATCCGCTACCGAGGATCGCGGATTCAGCACGCAGCGTCACGCTAGCGCGGTAAGCTTTTTGTACTTTTTACAGGGCACTAGTTTTTCATAGTTTAACTCTATGCGGGATCTAAGCTCCATTACCTTTGACAGGATTGGCAGACGAAGTCTGGACGGATCGACTGTTCGGCACCTTTGCCCGAAGACCCAGCCGATGCCCACTTGGCAAAGCTGCTGGTTCCGGCACCCTATGTGGTGCCGGAGAAGAAGGCCGTAAAAAAGGCCGCGGGGACTCGAAAGATTGCCCGGCACCTGGAGGTGTCGGATTCACCATCCGACGAATCCAAGACGGACTCCTCCCACGAAGATGAGGAGGAGGAAGAAGAGACCCCCTCCTCTAGCGGGGGAAGGGAAGAAAAGGAGGGCCACCCCAACTAGGGAGGCCGAAGGGTCCAGGAAGGGGAGCACCCATCCTCCGGACTGCTCCACCAACGCCGACGATGGCGAAGAGGAGTGGCCGCCCAGGGCCAAGCCCTTGGCGAAATCGTAAGTATCCGGATACCAGAGTAATGCATAGTATTCGTTTATTGTACAACTTTCCCTTATGTCGAATGTGTTTATGCAGCCCCCCCAAAGACCGGCTCGACGCGTCGTCGAGCGGCTCACTGGACTCATCGGAGGTGAACTCGCTTCCGATAGCTTCCTCCCCCCGCCCTACGGACAACACCGAAGTGTTGTCCCAACAGGTTCCAATCCGGGAGGAGGTGGTCCGGGGGGCGCCGCAAGGCGACCTCCCGGACTCCAGGAGTAAAGGGGACGAAACCCCCCAGGGCTCCAAGTCCGGCCCTAGGCCGGATACCGCTCTCGAACCTTCAAAGGTTCCAGAGTCCGGTGGGGGACCTCCTTCCAAGAGGAGCAAGCCCACCGCGCTGGCGACCTCCGTCCAACCGGAGGCGCCGGACAATCTGTTGGAGGCGCTCCAAGGCGCCTCCATCGACGAGGGGCACGGCACCATTATGAGTGCGGTGGTCCAGAAGGTTCAGTCCGCCAAGAGCGGACCGACTGAAGCTTGTACAAGCCTTTTAACAGGCTTTGAGGTAAGTAAAGAATGTGTAAATAACATTACCGCATAGACAGTAGCCCCTGATGCTCTGTTTGGCGTTCAGGAAGAAAAGCCGAATAGAGGATCAAATAAATTCGCAGGAGTCTAACAAAAAGAAGTCAATATGCGTGTGCAGGCTTCCCTGCTGGCGTCCGCCGCACTGACTGCGGAAGTGGACGTGCTAAAGCAGGACCTCGAGCGGTCCGAGCAAGAGCTCGGATGTGCCAAGAAGCAGCTCGAGGACAGTGAAGGTAAGAAATACCTTGTATAAATGTGTATAAAAAGGTGCAATTGCGAAAATGACAGGAGTATCATGGCTATTGTTGGGGCCACATCTGAGGTGGCGACCCTGAAGCAAGCGCTGCTCGAGGCCGAGAAGAGGTCGCCCGCGGAGCGCATTGAGCGATAAAAGTATGAGGCCGAGGTTGGCAAGGTGCGGCAAGAGCTCCAGGCTCTGATGGAAAAACATGAGTGTTTGGAGCGTGACTCAAGGACGCGAGCGTCCGAGCTCGCGGCGGCTACTGAAAGTGCCAAGTCTGCCAAGGCCGAATCCCATAAGACCCTCGAGGAGTTGGATGAGGTGAATAAGATAGCGGCGGGTAAGGCATTCTTTATGCAAAGTAAACACATAAGCATGAGTTACTTGTTACTTACCTGAATCCGGAGTTCTCCAGGCGCGTTCACAGATCTTCCCCGGAGTATATCTGATGCTGCCGCATTCTATCGAGCCGAGAAGGGCAGCTCGACGGAGAAGGTGTTCTGGTCTCAGTACGCTGAGGCCGGACACCCCGTGCCCCTGAGCGACCAGTTGAAGCAACTGGTCGAGCTCCACAAGGCGGCCGAACAGGCCATGAAGGGCCTCATAGTTCGGTTGTGGCCTGGAGAGGCTCAGCCTGGGAGCTATTTTGGGCTGGTGCGGCGGCTGGTGGAGGCCTGTCCAAGGCTCGAAGTCATCAAGCGTCCCGTCTGCATTGAAGGTGCCCGTAGGGCTCTTGCCCGTGCGAAGGTGCACTGGGGCAAGCTGGATGCTGAGAAGCTTGTGAAGGACGGGCCACCGCCGGGGAAAGAGCATCGCAAGCCCGAGAATTATTATAAGGATGTTCTGAAAGGTGCCCGCCTTTGTGGCGGATGAATGTTCTATGGATGTAATTTTTGAATAAAACTCGCTCGTTTTGCCCTGTGCGCTGAAAACTTGTTCATATGCGCTTAAGCAATGCTGTTTGAATTTAAAATATTACCTTCTGTGCGGCTATTTATCCATTCTGAGAGATGGCGAGTCGTCGGCTTCTGCCCCCGTGCCGCTAGTGCTGGGGTGTTCGGGGATAAACCCGAGGGCTCTTTTTCCCATGTTTGGGTCCTTCGAGGGAGACGCTCCGCCCAACAAACAAGGCAATCGGACTATAATGCGTGAACACTCTCACTTAGCCATAGAATTCTATAATTTTAAATTTCGGCGAAGCCCCTGGTATTCGGAAGACCTAGTTCGGGGCGCTATCCACGCCTTGGCCGGACAGAGCCGGCTCCTCACCCTAAGCGGCATAAGTCTTTAAGGACTCGAAAAGACCTCTCGAACAGTGACCAGCTCTCGCCTCATAATGACGGTCAGTTTTAGCTTTCTCCACTGAGGTGCTCGACCCAGCTCAACCGGGGCACAATCACAGTGGTTCTCCTAGTGCTACCTTAGCCGATATAGCGGAACGTAAGGCACCAAAACATAGGAGCCGGGCAAACCCAACTATTGACCCAAGACATGATTCGGAGCCGATGCATATAATGCTAAAAGTTTGGGGTGCCGCACTTGTAAAAGTATTCTGACTTCTCACACCATGTTGAGGGGTACTGAAGCCCCTGGCGTATTTTGGCCGTACCGAAGTGTACGGGTGCAACATGTCATTAAGGAACATATATAAATATAAAAAAAGAGTAATGCAAAAATAGACAAAAGCTATGCATTGTTTATTAACAAGAGCTGCGATGAAAGCAGAACGATACAAATAATGCGATAAGCAAAAGGTTGGACTATGTAACATGTCCGTTCCAGGGGCAAGCTGCGGAATAATATGCGAAACAGGTATACTGCTCGTGATAGAGACCACCTGGGAGTTCCGTAATGCGGCTTGCCTTGTCTGCTTCCCTGGTTCTTGCATCGTTTGTGCGGCAATTGAACTGCCAAACAGGCCGTCCGAAGAATGGAGTCCTGAAAGTAAAAGAATTTAAAAAAAATTGGCAGCCCCTGGTACGGTTTAAGCCATGTTTTGGGCATGCCGAGATGGTGCCCCTCCCCTGTGCCCATGGTTTCTCTAGAGCGTAGTTATGTACGCGAAGTACTGACGTCGCCTTTTTGCGAGGGTTGGGGTTGGGGCCGCATTGCTATGCCTGCTCGGATCGTGCCAGGCGGTCTTGTTGTAGGTTACTCCAGGCGCGCTGGACGGTGTCCGGTCGTTTAGTGGCCGGACTAGAGAAATGCCTGGAGAGGCTGCTTTGTACTTCCGCTGCAAGGGCCGCCGTGTGCTCCTCCGTTCGGAGGGAGCGTTCGGTGTTTCCATTGACCATAATTACTCCTCGAGGGCCTGGCATCTTGAGCTTAAGGTACGCGTAATGCGGTACCGCATTGAACTTAGCGAATGCGGTTCGCCCGAGCAGTGCGTGATAACCACTGCGAAACGGGACTATGTCAAAGATTAACTCCTCGCTTCGGAAATTATCCGGAGATCCGAAGACCACTTCAAGTGTGACTGAGCCTGTACAGTTGGCCTCTACACCTGGTATTACGCCTTTAAAGGTCGTTTTGGTGGGCTTAATCCTCGAGGGATCGATGCCCATTTTCCGCACTGTATCCTGGTAAAGCAGGTTCAGGCTGCTGCCGCCATCCATAAGGACTCTAGTGAGATGAAATCCGTCAATAGTTGGGTCTAAAACCAATGCGGCGAAGCCACCGTGACGGGTGCTAGTGGGGTGGTCCCTTCGATCAAAGGTGATCGGGCAGGAGGACCATGGGTTGAACTTTGGGGCGACTGGCTCTATCGCGTATACGTCCCTTAACGCGCGCTTCCGCTCCCTCTTGGGGATGTGGGTTGCGTATATCATGTTCACCATCCGCATTTGTGGGGGAAAACCCTTCTGTCCCCTGTTGTTCGGCGGCCGGGGCTCCTCGTCGTCATCGCTATGCATCCCCTTGTCTTCGTTTTTTGCGTTTCACTTGCCTGCCTGCTTGAACACCCAACAATCCCTGTTGGTGTAATTGGCCAGCTTTTCGGGGGTGCCATGTATCTAGCATAAGCGGTTGAGTATTCGGTCCAAACTGGACGGGCCCCTAGGATTCCTTTTGAATGTCTTTTTCCGCTGACCGGATTTAGAGCCTCTGAATCCGGCATTAACTGCCGTATCATCTGCATTGTCTCTGTTAATGCGGCGCTTCTGTTTGTTGCGACGCGACCTGCCACTACCGTCCCTGGTGTCCGAATTACCAGGGTTCTTGGTTATAATGTTGCTACGAGCAAGCCAGCTGTCTTCTCCCGTGCAAAAGCGGGTCATGAGTGTCATGAGTGCTGCCATAGATTTCGGCTTGTCCTGTCCAAGGTGCCGGGCCAGCCACTCGTCACGGATATTGTGCTTGAAGGCTGCTAGGGCCTCAGCGTCTAGAATTGCCTGGCCGATTAATCTGGCTGCTGAATTACGTGACTTAGGTCATTGGCGTATGGGGGTCGCACATAAGTTCCCTGGAAATTGTCGAGGAATGCGGCTTCCAGGTCCTCCCAACAGCTGATTGATCCTGTTGCCAAGGTGTTAAGCCAATGCCGCACTGGTCCTTTAAGCTTGAGTGGGAGGTATTTGATGGCGTGGAAATCATCGCCGTGGGCCATGTCGATATGAAGGAGATAATCCTCGATCCATGCGGCAGGATCTGTTGTGCCATCATATGATTCGATGTTTACGGGTTTGAAACCCTCGGGGATTTGATGATCCATTATTTCGTCTGTAAAGCAGAGTGGGTGCGCGGAGCCTCTATACTGGGCTATATCATGACGTAGCTCCAATGAGCTTTATCTACTGTGTTCGGCCCTGCCGAATTTCTGGCTGGCGTGACGGTTGCCGTCTCGAGCCGTGGGGCGCCCACGCGATCCGTAGATCGATCTTGTTTGCATTGCCTTGTCCTCCAACATATCTCGTAAGTCCAGCGCATAGTACCGTGCCTTGGTACGGGGTGCAGCTTGAGTGGAGGGCCGAGAGGCCTCTCCGTCGCGGCCATGAGGTGGCCGGTCGGCCGCATCAAGTGCTTCCTCCTCTAATTGGGGTAGCAACTTGCGCTTTGGGTAGCTCTTGGAGGGGCGTTCGAGTTTATGTTCTTCGGCCGCAAGGACTTCAGTCCATCTGTCAACTAGCAAATCTTGATCAGCTCTAAGCTGTTGCTGTTTTTTCTTGAGGCTTCTTGCCGTGGCCATAAGCCTGCGTTGAAAATGCTATTTCTCGATGGGATCCTCTGGCACGACGAATTCGTCGTCGTCGAGGCTTGCCTCGTCTTTGGAGGGAGGCATATAATTATCGTCCTCGACCTCTCTGTCTGCTGCTCTCTCATGAGGGCTGGTTTCTCCATCCTCCTGTGCTAAATCTTGCTGGAGGGGGTTTTCTTCGGCGCTTTCTGGAGTATTATTATCTCCCGTGCTGGAATCACCGTGTTTGTTTTGGCGGGATTTTGAGCGGCGCCGCTGACGTCGGCGCCTAGGCTGTTTTTTGGAGGGGTCATCCTCCGCTGTTCCATCGCCATCTCCCTCTTTTTGGGTGTCCACCATGTATATGTCATATGATGAGGTGGCTTTCCAGGCCCTAGTAGGTGCTGGTTCTTCATCATCTCCTTCATCGGTGAGGGAGTCCTGGATTAGGGGGTGTTCGGGTAGCCGGACTATACCTTCAGCCGGACTCCAGGACTATGAAGATACAAGATTGAAGACTTTGTCCCGTGTCCGGATGGGACTTTCCTTGGCGTGGAAGGCAAGTTTGGCGATGCGGATATTCAAGATCTCCTATAATTGTAACTGACTCTATGTAACCCTAACCCTATCCGGTGTCTATATAAACCGGAGGGTTGTAGTCCGTAGGCGATCAACTCCATATACAACCATCATACCATAGGCTAGCTTCTAGGGTTTAGCCTCCTTGATCTCGTGGTAGATCTACTCTTGTACTACCCATATTATCAATATTAATCAAGCAGGACGTAGGGTTTTAACTCCTTCAAGAGGGCCCGAACCTGGGCAAAACATCGTGTTCCCTGCCTCCTGTTACCATCCGGCCTAGACGCACAGTTCGGGACCCCCTACCCGAGATCCGCCGGTTTTGACACCGACATTGGTGCTTTCATTGAGAGTTCCTCTGTTCCATCGCAATCAGGAAGGATGCCTCCTCCCGTCTTTAAAGATGGCACCGTTGCTAAGGGAGCCTTGTCTGTCGGCCAAACTCTCTTCTAGGTGGTTTCCTCATGACTGCCTGTTTGGCTGTTGCGCCGACGGTGACCTCTCGGGTAATCAAAAGCAACCTACACGTCGGCTCGGAGCTCGTCGAGCAGCTAGATCCAATGGAGCTCTCTTCCGTAGACGAGCTCTTGGATCGCATCGCCGCCCTGGGGGTCGCTACGGATTACGACCAGGTTGGGCTTAAACCCGATCTAAGAGAAATTAACTCTCCCCAAGTCACCCACCATGTTGCCGTGGTAGAGGCGCAGTGCGGCGACCCTTCATCTAATTTAAGAACTAGCTACGTCCGAATTCCCGACTCTTCCAAGCCGGATACCCGCGGAGAGGAGGATGTAACTCAAGACCTGAGCTTAGGATCAGGCAACGGGCTAGATTCTTTGGACAACATCCAAGAATCCGAACTTCAGAGTTCGGAAACTCTTCGGCCTCCGAATCTTGATTGGGTGAGGTTTCAGATTCAACGACACCTGCCCACCCGAGCATAAGCGATCTCTCCCAAATCAGGCAGAGGCCCGAGGAAACAGTACATCATTACTGGGCCAGATTCCTCCTGGTTATGAACAGGATAAAGGATTGCCGCGAGGGAGACGCAATCTCAATTTTCTGCAGTAATTGCACGGACGAGGGAATCCTTAACACCGTAAGTCGTCGTGATATTACACACTTCGCTGACTTGGCATCCATAGTACAAAAATACTGTGTGATGGAAAGCGCCTGGAAAACCGAAATAAAATTTTGGGATAATCCGGCCTTGAATAGTAATCCCGTCCGAACTAAGAGGGTGCATCATCATAGGACACCCGGGATAAACACAAAAAGCCAAAACCCTCAACAGGGCATGGAACCGTCCTGGAAAGGTGGCTCGATGGACCCTATAGAATCCACAGTACAGAGGACGCCACACCAACTCACAGCCTTAGAGCATGTTGGATACTTTGGCAGGTGGCCAAAATTGGCGAGGACCTCTTAATTCTGGAGGCCGCAGAAAGCCAGCCCAAGGACACCAGTACCGTTCTCACAGTCTTCGAGACTTTCGCATCAAACAGTATGCGAAAAAGAACACTCCGCAGCCTCGCCGAAGTCTATCAAGTTGCAACAATAAATCCATGGAGCGACACTGCTATTACCTTCAACGCAAGTGATGAACCTACATTCCGAACAGCCCGAGCACCAGCCGCATTGGTCCTTAGTCCCATAGTGGAAGGCTTTTGCCTCACCAAGGTGCTCATGGATGGAGGCAGCAGACTGAACCTCATTTATGAGGAACCCCTTCAGAAAATGGAAATAGACTGGAACCGCATCGAGCAAAGCAGCACAACCTTTAGAGGAATAATCCCCAGTCGGGAAGCGCGCTGCACAAGAAAAATCACACTAGATGTGGTGTTCGGCATGCCGGATAATTACAGGTCCGAAGAAGTCACGTTTTAGGTGGCCCGTTTCAAAAGTGGATATCACGCTTTACTGGGATTGGAAGCATTCACAATCTTCCAAGCAATACCCCATTACGGGTACATCAAGCTTAAGATGCCCGGGCCGAACGGAATTATCACTCTAGCTAGTGATCCGGACGTAGCACTCCGCGCCGAAAACAAGACGGCCGCATTAGTCCTTGAGGCACTATCCGAAGCCTTAGCGCCCGAGGAACTGACTGCGCTGCGCTCCACGGTTAACAGGGATGATGTGATACTCGATAAGAGATCCAAATCCACATCCTTCAAGCCAGCTGATGAAATAGTCAAATTCCAGGTCCATCCAACGAACCCCAATAAAACAGCTTCCATCGGGGCACGACTGAACCCTGATGTAGACGCCGCACTGCGAGAGTTCCTACGAGAGAACTGGGACATTTTCGCCTGGCACCCTTCAAACATGCCAGGGATCCCACGCAGGCTAGCCGAACACAGCTTAAATATCCTAAAAGGATTCAAACCTATCAAACAAGCCCTTCGGTGTTTTTCCGAACCCAAGAGACAGGCTATGGGAGAGGAGCTAGCCAAGCTATTGGAGGACGGATTCATTAGAGACATAAAACATCCGAACTGGCTAGCAAACTTGGTGATGGTACAAAAGAAGGACAAATCCTGGCGCCTGTGTGTCAATTTTAAAGACCTTAACAAGGCTTGCCCAAAGGATCCCTTCCCCCTCCCCCGTGCCGATCAAATTATCGTTGCCACCGCAGGACACGACTCGTTGTGTTTCCTCGACGCATACTCCGGATACCATCAAATGAAGATGGCAGAATCACACCAAGCCGCAACAGCATTCATCACACCATACGGCCCATTCTGCTTCAACACAATGCCCTTCGGGCTGAAAAACACCGACGCAACATATCAGCGCATGATCCAGACATGTCTGGCAAATCAGATCGGCAAAACAGTGGAGGCGTATGTGGATGATGTGGTCGTCAAATCAAGACATGTCGAATCTCTAGTAGACGACTTGAGGCTTACATTCGATAACCTCCGAAAATATGACATCAAGCTCAACCCGGAAAAATGCATCTTCGGCGTTCCAGCCGGAAAGCTCTTGGGCTTCATTGTATCCGGTAGAGGAATTGAACCAAATCCAGCCAAGATCCAAGCTTTGTCACAATTGGATATCCCAAAGGACCTCAAACAAATACAAAAATTAACCGGATGAGTGGCGGCTTTAAGCCGCTTCATCTCCCACTTGGGAGAAAAGGCACTACCCCTCTATCGCCTCCTTCGATGCACCGAACACTTCGAGTGGACGGAGGCCGCCACGGCCGGACTTGATGAAATAAAAGCCATATTGGCAACAAACCCAGTCCTGGCCGCGCCAAACACCGGCGAACCAATGTTATTGTACATTGCAGCGACACATCAAGTTGTCAGCGCAGTGCTCGTTGTCGAGCGGGAAACGGATGGACACAAATTCCCCCTTCAAAGGCCGGTCTACTACGTATCCACTGTCCTCACTCCATGCAAATCACGGTACCCGCATTATGAAAAGATTGCATACGCGGTATTCATGGCATCCCGGAAGCTACGACACTACTTTCAAGAGTGTTCCATAACAGTAGCCTCGGAAGTACCACTCAACGATATTATCAACAACCGCGACGCAACGGGCCGGATTGCAAAATGGGCCATCGAGCTTCTCCCGTTCGATATAACCTATAAGCCACGGCGAGCTATTAAATCGCAAGTTTTGGCCGACTTCGTCGCAGAATAGACGGAGGCCGAGCTCCCTAAAGAGTACGACACATATTCAAACTGGATTATGCATTTCGACGGCTCCAAAATGTTGGCCGGACTGGGGGCTGGCGCCGTCCTGACGTCCCCCACAGGAGACACAGTTCGATATGTTCTCCAGATCATGTACATGGATTCCAACAATGCAGCCGAATATGAGGGCCTCCTACATGGTCTCCGGATAGCAGTATCCATGGGTATCCAGCGCCTAGAGGTACGCGGGGATTCAAACCTCGCGATATCCCAAATAAATGGAGACTTCGACGCCAAGGACCCAAAAATGGCAGCTTACCGCAACGCCGTCCTAAAAATGTCAGCTCGGTTCAAAGGGCTGGAGTTTCACCATATAGCCCGAGAAAACAATCAAGCAACGGACGTCCTGGCACGCATCGGAGCAAAACGCGATGCAGTCCCCCCCAACATCTTTTTGGAAAGATTGTTCAAGCCATCCGTAGCATGGGAGGGGGAACCCGCAAATAACAGCCCGGACCCAACTGCACCACTCGACGCCAAACAATCTGACACAATTGGAGGCTCTGCCAATGAAATTACACCTTCAACCCACGTAATAATGGCGGTCATCGGCCCGTGGACAGAACCATTCCTAGCCTACCTTAGTAGGCAGGAACTCCCGGAGGACCAAAACGAGGCCCGCTGCATAGTGCGGCGATCTAAAGCCTATAGAGTCCATGAGGGAGAGCTTTATAAGAAAAGCACTACCGGAGTCCTTCAAAGGTGCATCTCCGAAGAGGAAGGGCGAAACCTTCTGGCTGAAATTCATGCCGGACTCGGTGGTCACCACGCCGCTGCTCGGTCCCTTGTTAGCAAGGCTTTCCGTACAGGCTTTTATTGGCCAACAGCCCGGCAAGACGCTCAGGATCTAGTCCAACGATGCGCTCGTTGCCAACTTTTTGCCAACCAAAGCCATATGCCACCCACCGCACTCCAAACTATACCCATCACCTGGCCTTTTGCGGTCTGGGGGCTTGACATGGTCGGACCCCTTAAAGGTGGGACCGATAGGAAAAAATACTTACTAGTCATGGTGGATAAATTCACCAAATGGATAGAAGTCAAGCCTATTAAAACGGCCGAATCCGGACCTGTGATAGACTTCATATCCGGGGTTGTACACCGTTATGGCGTCCCCCACAACATCATAACCGATAATGGTACAAACTTTACCGCCAACGAGGTAAAACTCTGGTGCAAAAACATGGGCATCAAGCTCGATTATGCTTCCGTCTATCACCCACAAACCAACGGCCAGGTCGAACGTGCAAATGGTCTTATCATGAGCGGCATTAAACCCAGACTGGTGCGGTCCCTCAAGGAATCTAACACGCACTGGGTAGAGGAGCTCGACTCTGTGCTATGGGGGCTACGGACCACGCCAAATCGCACCACCGGATACACACCATTTTTATGTTGTACGGCGCAGAGGCAGTTCTGCCATGCGTCATAATTCATGACTCACCTAGATTGTGCATGTACGAAGAAAGAGAAGCCGAGCTCGAGCGGCAGGACAACTTGGACGCCCTGGAGGAGGAGCGTGACATGGCAAAAGCCCGTTCCGCATTTTATCAACAGCAGGCTCAAAGATATCAAAGCAGAGAAGTACGGACCAAAAATTACAATGTTGGCAAACTAGTTCTATGCCTGCCGGATAAGAAAAAGGACAAACTCAAGCCCAAGTGGGAAGGTCCATTCATAATCGACCAAGTCCTGACTGGCAGCGCGTACCGCCTGCGAGATGGGTCGGATAACCGACTCGAGCCGAACCCGTGGAACGCCACCCATCTCCGAAGATTCTATGCCTAGTGCCGGACTCTGTGTTCGTCTCCTTCCTCTGTCCATTTTTTTGCATTTTTCTGTCTTACATTTCTCTCCTTCCCCTCTTTTCTTTTATAGCCCTTAAAGGCTCATCTAGTGACGCGCCACTCGCGCTCTTTAAACCTGGGGGCTTCTTTAACAGAAGCTTATTTATACGGGCTTCACGCCCAACACATGCGTCAAACTTCCGCATGTACCTTTTTCTTCACCATTATATGCATCGATATGACTTAAGTTTTGGCCAAGCTGGGTTGCCTGGCTCCTGAGCTTAGCCGTACGTTCCCGATTGTTCCGCTAGGCGGTAAAGGCAGCACCTCTGCGATTGTTACTGCCGGGTCAGCCAGATGTGTACCTCAGACTGGGTGAAGCCGAAACCTAGCGTTCTTAAGGGAATATTCAGTCGGTGAGATAAAATATGATCTTTTTACTCATTTTATGCGCCCCCAGATGCTTTTTTCTACGTCTTTTTACGCAGTCCGGACATGCACTTTAGGGCATGCCTCCCAGCGAAAGGAACCCCTAACGGAACTATTCTCTCTGGAAGATGTTTCTTACTAACCATGTAATATAACTTAACTAGTTGGGCACTTTTCTGATAAAGCACTAATGACCCATACGCCTGGTCTCCATGCATACCATGGTTCTTATATAACCGCTATGGTATTCGGACACACTCCGGACCGTCAGGTCCCGAGGTTGAAGGGAAAAGGTCGGCAACGACAAACGATCTACAATCTGGCTAGAAGGCATTACACATGTCAATTCAAAATTACATAGTCATTCTAACTGATTGTATTCCTCTTCTATACCATCTAACAGGCTATCTAATTTACAGTCCTGCTGGGAATACTTCGCGGCCAACTCTACTTGGCCGTATACTAAGCTCACAGGGATCTCCTTCCTGTCAGGCCCCACAGATCCGACCTCGGCCATGTGGTTTGGGTCAGACTTCGTAAAACGGGTCTTCACCATGGCCCAGGCTTCCCTAGCGCCTTGTCGGCAGGCCGATATCTTTCACAACCGGAATCGCCGCCGAGGTCCCTTCAGCTTCTCCGCAAGCTCTCCAAGGCCCTCGGGCATGGAGTGGGCAGTCCATAAGGCTTGGGCAACACCTCGCATCGCCTGCCGAATTCTCTTGTGCAGTTGCATGAGTTCGGGAAGAAGGTCACCCGTAGAACCGGGCATCTCCTCTGCAGGACGACCTGTGAGCATACCTACAGACATTACTCTGTTAGTCGACTTCCTCGCCGAACTCTTTTTTTTTCAAAGTTCGTTCAAGCACTTTCTGAATATGCCGTGTCGAAGCCACTGATTCTCCCTCGTGGAGTCCGACAGCTGGCCACGAACATCTTTAAGTTCGACGTCCAGCCTGGTGTTGGCATCCTGAAGATCATTCTTCTCTCGCCTCAACTTTGTCAACGTAATCTCACCGACCTTTAGCCGGCGTAAGAGTTGTTGCTTTTCCGGATCGAGTCCGGCGCCATCTGCAACATGATTTGTCAGATTTGCACCCACACCACACAATACTAATCTTTCGAAGTGTATCTTATCTGAGGGGGTCTCTTTGGGCTCCCCTGCTGCGGCTAGTGCGCCCTCTAGTTGGGCATTGCACTTTCCAGCTCCTGGGACAGTACGGTATTCTTCTTTGTACGAACCTGCTTATTAAATGATCCTTAAATCAGTTGTTCTCACTGTTTCAAGTCTCGGGGGCTATTGGTATATCTATATTTGACCAAAATTTTCTTACCCGTATATCTTTTACATACTGCTCCGTGGCTTTAGCTAAACCATTTTGAGCGGCACGGAGGTATGCATCTCCCGAATTAAAGGCATCTAAAGCCTCTTGGGAGAAACAAGTGTCGCGTAGAACTTTCCGGCGACGCCTGTGGTTCATAGCACTCTCCACATCAGAATTTGTGGCAGACAGCCTGTCCGCATCCTCTGTCGGAGGAGCGTCCGGTGCGCGCCTTGTGCTCGCCTCCGCTTCCTGGCCAGACGTTGGAGCCTGGCTGGTGGGGGCGCAATTGGCAACCTCTCCAGATGTAGTCCGGCGAGGTCTCTTCGTTCTGAAGATAGCACGAACATTAATATGCCCTGACAGAATAACACCAGGGAAACATAGGGTGCGCTATACCATTGCGCTGGCATCTCAGTCCAGACTGCATTCCTTTTTGCCCCACGGGGTCCTGCGGCCCCTCGTTGGCTAGCCGCCGCAGGTTCGGCCTGCTGCCTCGGAAATCTCCCCTGCAAAACACGGTTGTCGTCACACACACTAGAATATGTGAGAGTGGAATCTCTCTCAAGGGAATGAGACTCCGGTTTTTGTCACCTGGGAGGCCGGGATTAACCCTGGGTAATCAGCCGTGATGGCTACCAAGGTATTGTCCTTGCTTAGCTGATGGAACACCCCGTCGATAAGCTCCACCGATATGTCCGGGTCCTCTTCGGAGTCCGGATCGAGGGACCGTTCTAGGTCCTCGGGCTGTGGAGGGCGGCTGTTTATATCCTTTACCTCCTGTCGCAGTTCCTGCACTACATATCTAACCGTGGGAGTATAAAACAAACGGGCAAGCGCAATTATTCACTTACCCAACTTGGAGGATCGTACATAGTAAATCCGGCCTGCGGATTGACGCGGAGGAATTCCTCCTTTTCTCCCTTGTACAAAGAGGATAAGATCTTTACTAAGGCGGCGGCTGAGGCCGGCCCCTTACGACCGTAACGTGTGGCGTCATCCTCCCCGTTGAAATCCCACATGGGGTGGCCTCTATATTGAAGCAGCTGCACCCCCCGCATAATGCATGCGGCCATGACTCCAATCATGGTTAGTCCGGAATGAGCCAACAGTCTTATCCGGCCCATCAGGTAAAGGACGTCTCTGTCGCTTTCTCTCTGAGAGCTCCGCGGACGCCAGCTCAAGTGTTTCTTCAATGGAGCACTATTGAACTCAGGGAGACCGACCCGGATAGGGTCCGGTAGCGGGATGTCATCTATATAAAACCATTCCGAAGGCCAGTCCTCGGACGCCTTCTTTGGGGTTCCGGATAGGTATCCAGTCCCGGCGATGCGCCATACTTCGGCTCTGCCCACTTGGTATATAGACCCCTCTTGAGAACGGGGCACCAGGCAGAATAACCTCTTCCACAACACGAAATGAGCCTCAACGCCTAAAAATAGCTCGCAAAGGATGACGAAACCCGCAATATGCAATACGGAGGCGGGCGTGAGATTGTGCAGCTAGAGGCCGTAGAACTCCAGAAGCCCGCGGAGAAATGGATGAATTGGAAATCCCAGTCCCCTTATTAGATAGGGGACGAGGCACACCCACTCTCCTTTAGAAGGATTGGGGGTGCTCTCCGCTTGTTTACCGCCATTGTAGTTGGCGAGACCGGCTCGGACCGGGACCATGTATGCCTGAGGGGGAGATCCCTTGGCCTGAAGCGACACTAACTCGCTATGCGGGATGGTGCAACTCTCCCAATCCCCGGGTTTGGAACCGGAGGGGCGAGGGGAGGAGCTGCGACGACTGGTCATGTTGCAATGGACCTTTGCTGGAAGCGCTCTGATGATAACTCGTGGAAAGGAGAAGATGTGGTTTGGACCTAAATCCCCATCCCGATTAATAGGCGGCTCGTCTATACGGCTAGGGGTGTGGATGTAAAAACGCACCAGCTTTTCGCATTCGTTTGACACGTGGAAGACGGCCATTATTGGGCGTGGATGCCGCGGAGCACTACATTACAAAAATCGGACATTATTCCTACATGTACACAAGATTTGGAGAAGAACCCGCCTTGCAATGCCGAACAATCTGCGCGCCGGACTCGTCGTCATTGAAGCCTGGTTCGGGGGCTACTGAGGGAGTCCTGGATTAGGGGGTGTTCGGGTAGCCGGACTATACCTTCAGCCGGACTCCAGGACTATGAAGATACAAGATTGAAGACTTCGTCCCGTGTCTGGATGGGACTTTCCTTGGCGTGGAAGGCAAGTTTGGCGATGCGGATATTCAAGATCTCCTATCATTGTAACCGACTCTATGTAACCTAACCCTATCCGGTGTCTATATAAACCGGAGGGTTGTAGTCCGTAGGCGATCAACTCCATATACAACCATCATACCATAGGCTAGCTTCTAGGGTTTAGATTCCTTGATCTCGTGGTACATCTACTCTTGTACTACCCATATTATCAATATTAATCAAGCAGGACGTAGGGTTTTACCTCCATCAAGAGGGCCCGAACCTGGGTAAAACATCGTGTTCCCTGCCTCCTGTTACCATCCGGCCTAGACGCACAGTTCGGGATCCCCTACCCGAGATCCGCCGGTTTTGACACCGACAATTGGCGTCCATACCGTCGATGTCTTCGGAGTCGAAGTCGAGCATGTCGGTTAAGTTGTCGACAGTGGCTACAAAGTGGGTGGTGGGTGGGCTTTGAATTTCTTCATCGTCCGAATCCCAACCTTGCTGGCCATAGTCCGGCCAGGGCTCTCCTGATAAATAGGGAGACTTCAGTATCTTCAGAATATCGCCAAAAGGCGAGTGCTGAAAGATGTCCACGGCAGTGAACTCCATGATCGGCGCCCAATCGGATTCGATTGGTAGGGGCGCGGAGGGTTCGGAGTGCTTGTCAAGCAGGTAAACATGTTGGAGGAAGACATCCCGTGAAGAACATCATGACCACAAGGAGGCCACTCGAGCTACTTCATATGGATCTTTTTGGTCCCAATGCCTACAAGAGTCTCGGTGGAAATTCTTTTGGTCTAGTTATAGTTGATGATTTTTCAAGATTTACATGGGTGTTCTTTCTTAATGACAAGTCGCAGGTCCAGAAGATCTTCAGAAACTTCGCTAGGAAGGCCCAAAATCAGTTTGACGTGAAGATCAAGAAGGTTCGGAGTGACAACGGAACGGAGTTCAAGAATGCAAATGTGGACACCTTTCTTGACGAAGAGGGGATTTCACACGAGTTCTTGGCTACGTACACACCTTAACAAAATGGAGTTGTTGAGAGGAAGAACCGGACGCTCATCGAAATGGAAAGAACGATGATTGATGAATACAAGACGTCGAAGCACTTTTGGGCAGAAGCGGTTGAGACAGCTTGTCACGCAACAAATCGCTTGTATCTTCACAAGCTACTCGACAAGATGGCATACGAGCTCCTCATCGGTAACAAACCCCAAGTTGGGTACTTTCGAGTATTTGTCTCAAAGTGCTACATTCTTGTTATGCATCGTCATTCAAAGTTTGCTCCTAAATCTCATGAAGGTTTCCTACTTGGTTATGGCTCAAACTCTCACACTTACCGTGTCTACAACAATTTCACCCGAAAGGTTGAAGAGACGGTAGATGTGAATTTTGATGAATCTAATGGCTCGCAAGTAGAGAAATTGCCAATTGATGTAGGAGACAAAGACCCTTCAGAAGCAATCCAAGACTTGTCCATTGGCAAAATTCGTCCAACGGAGGTGAAGGAGAGTACTTCATCCGTCCAAGTGGAAGCTTCTACTTCACGACAAAGTGAACCAAGAATTGACACGGAAGCATCCACCAGTGGGACACACCAAGATGAAGAAAACGAGGAAATACATCAAGACGAACATCAACAACCTCCTTCTCCACCGCGACAAGAGAACGACAATGTCAACAATGAAGAAGACCAAGAAGAAGAACAAGATGAAGAAGATGTTCAACAAAGACCCAAGAAAAATCTCTCACGAGTTCAAGCAAGAATTGCCAAAGATCATCTCGTCGAGCAAATCTTAAATGATATACAAACCGGGAGAATCACTCGCTCAAAGACTCGTTTAGCTAACTTTTGTGAAAACTATTCATTCATCTCTAGCATTGAACCTATGAAGGTTGAAGAAGCATTGGAAGATCCGGATTGGATAAACGCTATGTATGAAGAGCTACACAACTTTGAGAGAAACCAAGTTTGGACATTAGTTGAGAAGCCCGACAACAACCACAACATCATTGGTACCTAATGGGTGTTTCGCAACAAGCAAGATGAAGATGGACAAGTGGTTCGCAACAAAGCACGTCTCGTCGCCCAAGGATACACACAAGTCGAAGGTATGGACTATGGTGAGACATATGCTCCCGTTGCTGGACTTGAGTCCATTCGCATCTTACTTGCCTATGCTAATCACCATAATATCAACTTGTACCAAATGGACATCAAAAGTGCTTTTCTAAATGGTGAAATAGAGGAGGAAGTTTATGTCAAACAACCTCCCGGTTTTATCAATCCTAAGAAACCAAATCATGTTTACAAACTTCACAAAGCTCTTTATGGTCTTAAACAAGCTCCTAGAGCATGGTATAAATGCTTGACCAAGTTCCTTACTACAAGTGGTTTTGAAATTGGTAAAATTGATTCTACTCTTTTACTAAAAGGGTTAATGGAGAACTATTTTTATGCCAAATTTATGTTGATGATATCATAATTGGTTCAACTAACCCTCTCTTTAGTGAAAAGTTTGGAAAGCTAATGTCAGAGAAGTTTGAGATGTCTATGATGAGTGAACTCAAATTCTTTCTCAGTTTGCAAATCAAGCAAACTAAGGAAGGTACATTTGTCTCTCAAACAAAGTACACCAAGGACTTATTCAAGAAGTTCAATATGCAAGAATGCAAAGGTTGAGAGGAGAATTGAACATCATTGATGCTTCGAACTTGGAGTAGAAACTCCATTGGATACATGCAAGACATGAGCTTATGACTAATCAATGATATATCTCTTATGATAACTATCTTATGTCTTGGATATATTTGCACCTTGCATGTTGTCTAACCCATGTAGGTGCTTGGTTGAATCTAATTCCATGAGATTGCGACTCACTCACATCTTGAGAAATCTCTACATCACCAAGACTCTACACAATGGTGGTTGAAGACAAGGAAGCAAAAAACCATTCAAACATATCCTTTGACAAATTCTATGTTGAGATTCATGATTGTCATTTTTGGATACACAAGTGCTCTTCCTTGCAAGAACTAACCCATGTAGGTAGATGAACTCAAACTCCAAGTGGTGCTCCCAACTCTTGATGAGCTACATCAACCTTGAGCACCCACACAAGTTCAACTACATGAGCAAGAACCACACCACCACCCGAGGTATGTTATTCCATCTTAGAGAAGCTTTACTCCAAGACATGAGTCAAAGCAACTCAACAAGATGTGAATACATCAAGATGATTAAACGAAAAATGGTAACCCCATTTTGAGCTTAAACGATGAGTATGACCTATGATCAAGTGTTCTCACTTGACTCCTAAGTCAATATACTCTAACATAGGTGACTATGTCACCGCCCAACTCTAGATGAAGTTCTCTTGTGTTCTTTTTGTGTGTATCTCATGCATGTTTAGTTTCTTTCTCTTTTTCAAAAAAAAAACTCCATCTAGATTTTTCAGTCTCTTCTCTTTTCTTTCTGTTTATGTTCTACATTTTCTGCCTTTAATTCCTTGCAAATCCTTCAGGTAATTCATTGCAAATCTTTGTGAGATCCTACATGTCTAGTGAGCTGAGGTGACAAGTGTTTTTCTCTGTGTGAACTCGGTTTCACCGACTTGTAATTTTTGGTCCAACCGAATCTTTTCGGTGCCACCGAAACATACCACTCGGTACCACCGACTTCGCAACAGGAAAAACAGTTTGCCACTTGTTCAATATTTCTTCTGATCCAGCTCTACTCAATGAATCTTGTCCTCTACAAGCATCACAGTTTTATCCATTGCTTTGTACTGAGTCTCAAGGACCAAACCTATACGACGGATTCCAGAAAGCCCTTCTTGGAAATTGATGTCAAAGGGGGAGACAGAGATCACATCAAAGCTTGTAGGAGAGAGAGATCACATCAAGGGAGAGAAAAAGTCTCAAGGACCAAACCTACAAGAGAGAAAGTATTAAGGGGGAGAGAGAGACTTCCAGGGGGGAGAATACTCAAGGATCCCAGATGCTTGATGTTCAAGAGGAGAGATGTCACATGCCTTTTGGGGGAAAGACATGTATTTGCATTAAGTTCTATCCATTTGTATCTTTCAGCTCTGATTTTCTGTTCCCTATCTTCTCCCAATACCCCATGTAAGATTCACGGGGAGCAAGACACCTAAGGGAAAGAAATCAGTCAAATTCATTGCATATCTTTATTCTTGGGGACATGTTGAATCCAATGTGGTACCTTGTACTCACTCTCTACATGTCATCCCAGTCTTGGTATTCTTGTGGTTTCTTTTGTTTGCTCTGGCTAGTGGATGTACCTGTGTTATCTAACTTTGTTTGTGCAGGTTCATTCAATCCTAAGCCAACTCAAGACCACAAGGTAAGTATATGCATAAAAATCATGAGTATGAGGAGTTCTTGCAAGAAGGACTCATGAGCATGAAGGTATTTTCCTTGATAATCTTTTGCTCTGATGCATATGGCCAAGATACATGTAACACATTGCCTACTCTGTCATGGTTATGCTCTCACATGCCTCTATATTTCATATTTGCATGAGTGCATACATGTAGGGAGAGCCTATGCTTGTTACATGTCCTTCCAAAGCTTTACTTGCTGTTCTTTATATCTTTATCTAAAGCTTTGATGTATGTTGCCATCAATTACCAAAAAGGGGGAGATTGAAAGCACAAGTGCTCCCTAGGTGGTTTTGATAATTGATGACAACATATCTCTTGCTGGACTACCATTTCTATCTAGCATGCTTCAGATAAGTTCAACAATGGAGTGGCATGGACTAAAGGTTGTGGGAACTCCTTCAAGATGCTAAGGACAAAGGATTGGCTAAAGCTTCAAGCTCAAGACTCTTCATTTTACATTTTAGTGATCCAAGATCACATTGAGTCCATAGGAAAAGCCAATACTATCAAGGAGGGATGAGGTGTTGCTTAATGAGCCTGTTGCTTCATGTGCTTAATGATATGCTCCAAAATCCTCAGCTACTTTCCCACTTCCACATATGACCTAAACCAAAAGCCAAACTCGGACCTACCGATTATTCCTATCCGGCGCAACCGAGTTTCACCTGTCATAGCCACTGCCAGAAACCCTAATCAGTTCGGTCTCACCCATGGGATCTCGGTCTCACCGAGATGGGCTTGCAAACTCTCTGTTACCTATTGCAATATTTTCGGTCCCACCGAGATATGCAATCGGCCCCACCGAGTTTGCTTGTCCAACTCTCTATTTCACTTATTACCCAAATCGGTCCCACTGAGTTTGAGTAATCGGTCAAACCAAGTTTTGGATTTACCCTAACCCTAGCACATCGGTCCCACTGAGTTGATCCAGTCGGTCCCACCAAAAATCTCTAACGGTCACTAGGTTTCCTATTTCGGTCTGACCGAGTTTGTTGATTCGGTCCCACCGAGATTGGTAAATCATGTGTAGCGGTTGGATTTTGTGTGGAGGCTATATATACCCCTCCACCTCCTCTTCATTTGTAGAGAGAGCCATCAGACTAAGCCTACACTTCCAGCATCCTATTTCTGAGAGAGAACTACCTACTCATGTGTTGAGGCCAAGATATTCCATTCCTACCATATGAATCTTGATCTCTAGCTTTACCCAAGTTGCTTTCCACTCAAACCTTCTTTCCACCAGAGCCAAATCATATGAGAGAGAGTTGAGTGTTGGGGAGACTATCATTTGAAGCATAAGAGCAAGGAGTTCATTACCTACACACCATTTGTTACTTCTTGGAGAGTGGTGTCTCCTAGATTGGCTAGGTGTTACTTGGGAGCCTCCGACAAGATTGTGGAGTTGAACCAAGGAGTTTGTAAGGGCAAGGAGATCGCCTACTTCGTGAAGATCTACCGCTAGTGAGGCAAGTCCTTCGTGGGCGATGGCCATGGTGGGATAGACAAGGTTGCTTCTTCGTGGACCCTTCGTGGGTGGTTGCTTCTTCGTGGACCCTTCGTGGGTGGAGCCCTCCGTGGACTCGCGCAACCATTACTCTTCGTGGGTGGAGCCCTCCGTGGACTCGCGCAACCGTTACCCTTCGTGGGTTGAAGTTTCCATCAACGTGGATGTAGGATAGCACCACCTATCCGAACCATGGGAAAAACATCCGTGTCTCCAATTGTGTTTGAATTCTCCAAACCCTTCCCCTTACATTCTTGCAAGTTGCATGCTTTACATTCCGCTGCTCATATACTCTTTGCATGCTTGCTTGATATGTATTGTGTATGTTGAAATTGTGCCTAAAACTCCACTCAAACTGAAAAAGCCTAAAAATTGTAACTTTAGCACTAAGTGTCTAATCACCCCCCCTCTAGACACATCTACTTCTAGATCCTACATCTGGGCAGATTGTCTACTTGTTAGCGATTTTGACGAGGATGTTGTAGTTGATCCGTGCATGCTATGTTGTTGTTCTTGCCGTGTCTATCTTATATAATGTGTATTCTTGATGGGTGTATGCTTAGATTGTCATGACTTGCTCTGTAGTGAGTGCATCGACCTCGTGAACATGCCTACTCGCTAAGTTATTTGCATGCTCCAGTTTTTCACTAAATCTGGGATTTGATTATGTTTTTGCCATGTTCACATGCTTTTGATTGTATTTTCTGATCCCTTTTGGCTCAAGGTCACTAAGGGACTTTTATTAAGCTCTTTGAGTAGCTCCATGCCATGCTTTGCTTTGCCATGTTAGGGTCCTGTAGCATCTAGTTTTCTTGCTCCAAAGTGTGCTACCTGATCTGAAATTCCAGGCTTGTGTTAATTTCACTAAGTGTGAAACCTGTTTACCAATTGCACTTTTGCCATGCTTGTTTGAACCTGTTATTGGATGAATAGGCCGCAGCTCACTGTTCATCTTTTGTCCAGCTTTATGAGTGGATCCCTGCCATGTGTTTTGTTGCCATGTTTTTGTGCTATAGCTTAATTATCTTGTTGCATTTAGATGCCTACTTGCTGTTTATCGTAGAACGGTGCCATATTTGTTTTGCTTGCCATTTCCAAACCGTGCATCCGATAACGGTATTCTTTATATCGATTTCAACCGAAATCACCTCACCTTTCCAGTGGAACTCTTGGATTTCCAAATCGAGGCCAGGTTCTTTCGTTCCTTGTCAAATCTTGCATATGCATCACATATCGCATCCCGCATAACATACCATGTTTGCATCATGTTGTTTGAGCTTTGCACGTGGTTGATTGTGTTCCTCTTGCTTGTTTGTCTTGTTTGGGTAGAGCCGGGAGACGAGTTCACTAACGAGGAGCCCGTTGAGTTTGCTTTCAAGGATCCAGTTAACTCTGACAACTTTGCAGGCAAGATGATCATACCCTCGAAATCACTTCTATCTTTGCTTTGCTAGATGCTCGCTCGTTTGCTATGCCTATGCTACGATGCCTACCACTTGCTTATAATGCCTCCCAAATTGCCATGTCAAACCTCTAACCCACCACGTCCTAGCAAACCGTTGATTGGCTATGTTACCGCTTTGCTCAGCCCCTCTTATAGCGTTGCTAGTTGCAGGTGAAGATTGGAGATCGTTCCTTGTTGGAACATTATTTTCTTGTTGGGATATCATATTATTATCTTCTTATCTTAATGCATCTATATACTTGTTAAAGGGTGGAAGGCTCGGCCTTTTGCCTAGTGTTTTGTTCCACTCTTGCCGCCCTAGTTTCCGTCATATCGGTGTTATGTTCCCGGATTTTGCGTTCCTTACGCGGTTGGGTGATGATGGGAACCCCTTGACAGTTCGCCTTGAATAAAACTCCTCCAGCAATGCCCAACCTTGGTTTTACCATTTGCCACCTAGCCTCTTTTTCCCTTTGGTTTTCGGAGCCCAAGGGTCATCTTATTTAAACCCCCCGGGCCAGTGCTCCTCTGAGTGTTGGTCCAACCGACCGATGTCCGGGGCTACCAGGAGCAACTCTGGGCTGGCCTACCCGACGTCTGGCTCATATGAGTGTGCCCTGAGAACGAGATATGTGCAGCTCCTATCGGGATTTGTCGGCACATTCGGGTGGTGTTGCTGGATTTGTTTTGTCTTTGTCGAAGTGTCTTGTAGAACCGGGATATCGAGTCTGATCGGAATGCCTCGGGAGAAGGTATATCCTTCGTTGACCGTATGAGCTTGTCATGGGCTAAGTTGGGACTCCCCTGCAGGGATTTGAATTTTCGAAAGCCGTGCCCACGGTTATGGGCAGATGGGAATTTGTTAATGTCCGGTTGTAGATACTTGAACCTTAACTTAATTAAAATGTATCAACTGTGTGTGTTACCATGATGGTCTCTGCTCGGTGGAGTCCGGGAAGTGAACACGGTGTTGGAGTAATATTTGCCGTAGGGTGTTCTATAGTTATTCGTTCGTGCTTTGCCTTCTCTTCTCGCTCTCTTTTGCGAACAGGTTAGCCACCAGATATGCTAGTCGCTTGCTGCAGCTCCACATAATTACCTTGCCTTACCTATAAGCTTAAATAGTCTTGATCGCGAGGGTGCGAGATTGCTGAGTCCCCGTGGCTCACAGATTACTTCCAAACCAGATGCAGGGCCCGATGACTCCGTTCCAGATGATGCGTTTGAGCTCAAGTGGGAGTTCGATGAAGCCTCCCATCGTTACTATGTGTCTTTCCCTGATGATCAGTAGTGGTGCCCAGTTGGGGCGATCGGGACCGTGTCGCATGTTGGGTTGATCTTTTATTTTGGTACTGTAGTCGGACCATGAGTGATTGGATGATGTAATGCTATTTATGTACTTTGTTTGATGTGGGGAGTGTAAGCCAACTATGTACCTTCCCTTTTATTATCTATTTACATGGGATGTTGTGAAGATTGCCTTACTTGCGACATTGCTTTCAATGCGGTTATGCCTCTAAGTCGTGCTTCGACACGTAGGAGATATAGCAGCATCGAGGGCGTTACATAAAAGCTTCATGCAATCCGCTTTCGGCGGACGATATTCTCTCCATCACCGTATTCATCAGCACACGGTGTTCATCTGAGATGGCCACTCTCCCCACCAACTCAATCAGAACATCCGATCGCACAATAAATGGTGTCGGACTCTTTTGTCTCCTCTCTTCAGGAGCCGGACACTGGGAGCTTCGGGGGTCAATGGGATTATCTTCTGGCCTCACCGGACTCGGAGAGGCCCTCTGTGACGACACTTCAGGGTCGCCCGCTTCCGGAGCAGAGGAGTCCGGAGGAGGCGTTTCGCTCTCCATCATCTCTGGAAGAAGATCCCCCGAAGACGAGCTCATTTGAGAGGGGCTAAGGCCCGAACAGCAAAAATATATGCGGTGGTTATCTTCTCAGAAGGAAAAGATGGCATATCTGTAATATTAAAGTATTTTGGGTCACTTATGACTCGCGGGAAAGTTGATCCCCCAGCGGACTTTGTGCGGCAACAGCGCCCCCCAAGGTAGGACCCTCTGTGGTAGACTTCTTCTCCCGTTTGGAAGCTTCGGCTTCCGAATTCCCGGGCGCAGTCCTTTTCCTCTTCTGGCCGTCTTCCTTCATGAAGACGCTCGCTCCCTCGGCTAGAATGGGCAGTGTTGGGGGCCCGCGTCCGCCCGCATTGCCCTCTACAGTATCTTCCGTTAAGGGCTCCGGGCAAGGTGCGGTCTGGAGCATCTTTTCCAATACCAGATTTTCCAAACCCTCAAGGAGGGGAGCCGAACACCAAATCAACTTCGCCTTTGTTAGCCAGTCCTGGTCAAAAAGCAAACTCTCAGAAATAAGTTCGTGACAAAGGAGAGATAGTATGTTCGGCCGGAAGATGCGTTGCCTGTTCGGCGGCGCGGTTACTACTCAGGCCCACATCCTCGGTGATTTCTGGACACTCCACCTGAGGTCCGAAGAATGACTTGTACATCTCCTCGTGCGTCAGGCCGAGAAAATTTTGAATGACACGTGGTCCCTCGGGATTGAACTCCCATAGGCGAAGGGGCCGGCGTTTGCAAGGCTGGACTTGACGAACCAGCATAACTTATATTACCGCAACCAAACTGAAATCTCCATTGAAGAGATCTCGAATGCGGCTTTGTAGTATAGGCACGTCCTTGGCTGGACCCCAGCTTAGACCCCGGCTGATCCATGACATCAGTTGTGGTGGAGGGCCCGAGCGGAAAACAGGGGCGGCCGCCCACTTGGTGCTTCTAGGAGCCGTGATGTAGAACTACTCATGTTGCCACAATTCAGACACCTCTGGGATGGAACCTTTGGGCCACAGAGCTCCCGTCATCTTGCGTATTGAGGCACCTCCACACACCACATGTTGCCCCTCGATCATCTTCGTCTTCACTTCAAAGGTCTCGAGCCATAGGCTAAAGTGAGGGGTAACCCAGAGGAAGGCCTCGCATACGACAATAAATGTCGTGATATGAAGAAAGGAGTCCGGAGCTAGATCATGGAAGTCTAGCCCGTAATAAAACATCAAAACCCTAACGAAAGGATCTAGAGCAAGTCCTAGACCTCGGAGGAAGTGGGAGACGAACACGACGTTCTCGTTGGGTTCGGGGGTAGGGACAGCCTGCCCTCGGGGAGGCAGCCGATGCGAAATTTTGGCGATCAGATATCTGGCCTCCCTCAGCTTTTTGATGTCTTCTTCCGTGACGGAGGAAGGCACCCATCGGCCTTGAAGGCTAGATCCGGACATGACTGGAGGTTCGGAGCACCTGACCTGAACTTCGGGCGTTTGAGCTTGAGGTGGGGGAAGGATTTGATTGAGCGCAGGAGGGAAAAATAAAAGACTTGTCCCCTTTATAAAGAGGGTGAATATCAAGCGTCCTCTCCGTGTCCACTTGGACTTGCCTATAATCTAGGAGTCCTAGAAGCGGTTGGGTTACCCACGCCCGTATTGATGAGAATCCCGGAATAAGGGGACACGATCTCTACTTTAACATGACGTGCCAAGGAAACCGCCTCGCATGACGCGCTGAGGTGGGATAATGAAAGGCTTGGCCATGGTGTGACACACTACGGAATACGTCAGCAGATTAGATTTGTGTAAATATTATTCTCTCTATGGCAATATGTGGAAACTTATTTTGCAGAGCCGGACACTATCTTCGTGTTCAAAATCTTCTATAAAGTACTTGGAGGAGGAACCCGCCTTGCATTGCCAAAGACAATCTGTGCGCCGGACTCGTCGTCATGGAAGCCTGGTTCAGGGCCTACTAAGGGAGTCCTGGTTCAGCCGGACTCCTGGACTATGAATACACAAGATTGAAGACTCCGTCCCGTGTCCGGAAGGGACTTTCCTTGGCGTGGAAGGCAAGCTTGGTGATACGGATATTTAGATCTCCTACCATTGTAACCGACTCAATGTAACCCTAACCCTACCCGGTGTCTATATAAACCGGAGGGTTTTAGTCCGTAGGACAACATACACATCAACAATCATACCATAGGCTAGCTTCTAGGGTTTAGCCTCCTCGATCTCGTGGTAGATCTACTCTTGTACTACCCATATCATCAATATTAATCAAGCAGGACGTAGGGTTTTACCTCCATCGAGAGGGCCTGAACCTGGGTAAAACTTCGTGTCCCTTGTCTCCTGTTACCATCCGGCCTAGACGCATAGTTCGGGACCCCCTACCCGAGATCCGCCGGTTTTGACACCGACAGCGCACCTGTAGTGCGCCATTAGTAGCGAAAACAGGTGCGCCACTAGCAGCCCTTTTTCTAGTAGTGTCTAAACTAAGAAGATGACATATTTGATGTATAAAGTAAGCAATGCAAGACACCATATGCATGATATAACCAACATCAGCATGCCAAGTTAGAGCGAAGACCTCAGGGGGTAAATAGGAGTTGTCTTATCCTTGTGAAGCCCCCTCAGAACAGATATCTTCCTCTCGATTACAATCCGAAATGCGTGGATGGGGGGCTGCCTTTGCGCCTACCTTGGAGCGACGTTTGCATGAAATTTTATTGCCATACAAGGATCGTCTCTTTTGCTCTACATGTTCAGTTCCATTGTTTACAATAACTGTCATGCATAGGAATAAACACATAGTGAGATTTTGTAAGGAGTGCATGCGGAAATCCAGACTGATGGTAGCAACCTGTGGATGGACCGAAAACCAATAATAGCAGGAAGATAATGGCTTCAGTTAAAAAATACAAATAATGGCTTCTTTACTATTTGTTTCCCACCCAACATGAAACTCATAGTAGACACCGGAGATTAACCAGATAGTAGATAGATACTATTGATAGCAGCCCTGATATGTACCCCACAACCATTTAAAAACTCAAGTTTGAACATTAGTTTGGAGCTGACTCAGAGTCTAATCGGTGAGTAGGATGATAAAGGAACATGTAATATAAAGCGATGCATAACATAAGCAGACACGAAAGAGTGCGACCTCTCTTGCGGACCCGTGTAGTCCTCAACGTCATCTGCTCGGTTGATGATGGTAGTGCAGTTTTCATGACTGCCAGCAGTGGGGAAGAAGATCCGAGGCGGTGAAAGACAGTTTGGAGGCCGGATCCCTGCTGTGCTAGACCCTTCTGTTGTTGGAGCAGTTAAGCTAGGGTGGACGACGGCGCAGCAGGAGCGGGACAAACCACGCAAGGTTTTCTTTGACAACTATCTGTAAGAGAAGTAATTTTGTAAGGGCTCGTTTGAATTGGAGGATTCCAACAATGAAGGGATAGGAAATAGACAGGAATATGATAGGAATGCATGTGCAAAATAGTGAATTTAAAAACACAGGATTTCTGCCAATTTGGGTGTTTGATTCACAACAACTGGAATATCACAGGATGCAAAGAAGCATGGTGAGATTAAGTCAAACCACAAGAAAATGTACGGTTATAATGCTATTATGCTACTATCTCTTAGTCTTGTGCTTCATGAATAGGAATTTGAAAATGAGGACAAGTGAAAATTAAAATTCCTACAATTTTTCTTTCAAGGAGACACTAAAGGAACAAATCTGTGTGCTCAGTGGACAATATATATAACATGTAGAGTAAAAAAGAGATGCAACAAGTGTACAACCTCTTTGGTGAAGCCATGTCGATCTCAGCGTGATTGGGTTGGCCGGTGAGGATGCTCCGGCTGACTTGGCTGTCAGAGGAGGGGAAGAAGATCTTAGGCGTCTGGAGATGGAGCCCGAGCTACTGCTCCGCTGTGATGAAGGGTTTCATCGTTGGAGCAGCTTTGGTGAGTTGTACGACGCCGAGGCTGAAGCAGGACAAGAGAGACAACGAACAACGTTAACCTGAGTGGAATTCTAATAGCATCTCCAATACATGACGTAAAATACATAACCACAAAGTGCTAGATGTAAAATACATCAGCCGCTCATCTCTGAACTTAACTGTCGAAACTGAATTTAACTGTCGAAACTGAACTTAACTATCAAAACTGAACTTAACTGTTGAAACTGAATTTTGCTGTCGAAAATGAATTTTGCTGTCGAAACTGAACGCACTAGCAAGGTGAGGCTACATGTCGGTCGACTGAATTTTTCATCTCTGGTCAGGCGATTTTGCAGCCGTGGGATACGAAATCAAGGGCCTGCGTTTCATCTTCAACCTCCACTCCCCTGAGTCGACCAAACAGCAGCCCCCCGCCGCCCGCGGCCGGCGGTGCGCTGCCCCGCCCGCCCCGAAAACACTCCCCACCGCCGGTCCACCGCCGCCCCGGCCATCCCTCTAGGCCCCCCCGTGCCGAGCTTTTTCTCCGGCGATCCCCACGCCACCGCCCCGCCAACGCCCTGCCACCGCCTGCGACCACCGCCCCCATCCTGAACCCTAAGATAGATAGTGGGGTACCTCTCCAGCGAGCCCCTCTCCCCGCTGCGGCTGGTTCTTCCTTCACCCCGGCGGCATCGGAGTGAAGTGTAGCTAAATCGGAGCAGCATCGCAAGCAAGAGCAAGAGCGAGAGCAGCAGCGCGAGCAAGAGCAATAGCAAGAGCAGACCAGGCAGGGGACTGAGAGCAAGAGTAGGGCAGCAACGTGAGCGAGAGCTAAAGCAGCAGCAGGTCTACTGATGTGGACGTCGCCGCCGAGGGAGCGACGCCGTGGAGGAAGTGGCCGGCAACGACGCCGTGGATGGAGCTGCACCGTGTCGGCTCAGGACCGTGCACCGGCAGCACCGTGAGATCGAATCAAGAAGAAAATGCAGCGATCAGTGTACAACCTCTTTGGTGGCGCCGATTAGGCCGGAGCTTCATCCGAGGAAACGGTGATGATGATGCTCTTCTGGTGGTGTAGGTGAAGACGACGGTGTGGGAATGGAGGTGGCGCGAAAGACGAGGAGAACGTCGGGGCAGCTCCTTGGAGGTGGAGGACGGGGTGGCTGAACCGGCGGGATGATGAGATCGATGACGGATCCTCATCCGGTACGGTGGATGAGGGACGTCGAGGTGTTGCTATGGAACCATGGCTTAGAGACGCGTTTGTCCGAAATGTAGGGTATGTTACGAAAGTACCCCCACCGATTTGAGGCGATTCTTTCGGTTCAGGGGTACCACGGGCATTTCGCATGTCGGGATTTCATAGGAGGTGGGAGTTTTCGCGCGCGTTGTAATTTCGGAATAGCAAGGCGCGGGTTGAGATGGAGGGAGTTGTCAGAGCACAACGAGACAAAGATATATCTTAAATATTTCGGGCTAACAAGGCGCAGGTTGAAATTTCCGGACAAGCCTAACATGTACTATACCAAATCAATGCGCCCTACAAATGTCATTGAAAACTTTGAATTCATGTTATGTTCAATTAAAATATTTCAATACGTTTATAATGCATGCAACCTACTACTCAAATGAATGTTTTAGTGCATTCCAAACGTATATACTACCGCTTCAATATGAAGTAAATTTGAATTTGTTTCTCTATTTGAATAAGATCTACAGTAATGATTTTTGTGAAGTCAAAGCATTTGAATTCGTTTTTCTGTTTTAATAAGATCTACAATCATCATTATTTTCAAGTTAAACCATTGTTTGTGTATTATCTTCACAGCACACCACATGATTAGTCTCTACTTACATATGAACTATGTGTACTATATCAACTCGAACTAGATTTTTTGAATCCACTTTATTTTGATTTCAAATCACATTACATTTCTAGCTCTAGCTAGATCTTCATAATCTAAACCATGTCTCATATGTATAATGTGTTATCACATTATGTATGGTGCCCCGCCCCCTACGCCTAAGTCTTTAGATGTGAGTTGGAAACGCCACACATTACCACAAATTCAAATAAAATGTGAGAATGTTCGATATATAGTATTGTTTAAATTGTTCGATATTTAGTTGTAAGCTGGAAACACCACACATTATCACAAATTCAGATAAAATGTGAGATTGTTTGATGTATAGTATGGTTTAGATTGTTCGGCATTTAGCTGTGAGTTGCAAACGCCATGCCTTATCACATTATTGTATAACATGTGCACAACACGTGTATCACCGCTATATTCATGCATGCAATGTTTAAAACACTATGATCTCGTATTCAAATATATGAATCCGCTTTCACATCAAATTAGGATCTTTGTTAGTCTCTTACACCCACACAATCCTCTAACCTTTGTAGCTACCACTAACTTTCTCTCGTGCATGCACACGCCCTCCTCGCCCTCCCCCTCCCTCGGCATTCTAGCCACCGGACACATTCATTTTTTTCTTTAGGTCGTTCTCCCAGAGTCTCCACAACTCCTTTCCGACACACACTGATCGATAAACCTATCCAGCGATGCCTGCGTACAACATACAAACACACCTTCAATCTCCTCCTTTATGTGTCTTTGCCTCGTGTATCTCATCACCTCCTATCTAGCTAGTAGTTGGGCCTCTCGCACCACCTCCTAGCTCTACTCTCTTTGTCTATCCGTCTCGCTGGGCCTTATTTGCCTCTAACAAATGGACGTACACCGACCGATCTCTCGCTATACATATAGCTAGCTAGGTTTGTCGGTGTCAAAACCACCGGATCTCGGGTAGGGGGTCCCGAACTATGCATCTAGGTGGATGGTAATAGGAGGCAGGGGACACAATGTTTTACCCAGGTTCGGGCCCTCTTGATGGAGGTAAAACCCTACGTCCTGCTTGATTAATATTGATGATATGGGTAGTACAAGAGTAGATCTACCACGAGATCAAGGAGGCTAAACCCTAGAAGCTAGCCTATGGTATGATTATTGTCCCTACGGACTAAAACCCTCCGGTTTATATAGACACCGGAGAGGGCTAGGGTTACACAGAGTCGGTTACAATGGTAGGAGATCTACATATCTGTATCGCCAAGCTTGCCTTCCACGCCAAGGAAAGTCCCTTCCGGACACGGGACGAAGTATTCAATCTTGTATCTTCATAGTCCAGGAGTCCGGCCGAGGTATAGTCGGGCTATCCGGACACCCCCTAATCTAGGACTCACTCCGTAGCCCCTGAACCAGGCTTCAATGATGACAAGTCCAGCGCGCAGATTGTCTCCGGCATTGCAAGGCGGGTTCCTCCTTCAAGTATTTCATAGAAGATTTTGAACACAAAGGTAGTGTCCGGCTCTACAAAATAAGTTTCCACATATTGCCATAGAGAGAATAATATTTACACAAATCTAATCTGCTGACGTATTCCATAGCGTGACATCATGCCATGGCCAAGTCTTTATTCAAATCATTTTATTGTCCCACCTCAGCATGTTTAGCGAGGCGGTTTCCTTGGCACATCTTGTCAAAGCAGAGATCGTGTCCCCTTATTCCGGGATCCTCATCAATATGGCGTGGGTAACCCAACCGTGCCATTGATTACGGCGCTGGGGAGATAAGCGAGTTTTACCAGGCTAGTGGGGACGCATAGTCGCGTCCGCCCATATAAGGGGATAAGGATCCACCTTTTCATCCACGCATTCTTCCTCCTTTGCCTATCCATTTACGCGCACTCGAGCTCCAGCGCCCAAGTCCGCACACCCCACCTCAACCTTCTCCGGCCATGTCCAGAGCGGGAGGCAAGTGGATGGTCTCCTCCGTCATGGAGGGACACATCAAAAGACTGAGGAAGGCCGGATACTTGTCTAACGACATTGCGCATCAGCTTCCCGAAGAGGGGAAGCTCATCCCCACCCCTAGGCCCCATGAGAGGGTGGTGTTCCTGCCCCATTTCCTCCACGGACTGGGCTTCACTCTCCATCCATTTGTCCGGGGTCTCATGTTCTACTATGGCCTGGATTTCCACGATCTGGCCCCAAACTTCGTCCTCAACATCTCGGTGTTTATCGTCGTGTGCGAGGTCTTCCTCCGCATCCGCCCCCATTTTGGCCTTTGGCTCAAGACTTTCAATGTCAAGCCGAAGGTGGTGCACGGCACCCAGGCGGAGTGCGAATGCGCCATGGTGGGCAAGATGCCCAACGTCCTATGGCTCGAGGGCTCCTTCGTGGAGACCCTAAAGGGGTGGCAATCGGGGTGGTTTTACATCAACGAACCGCGCGACCCTGAATGGGTCGCATCCCTCGAGTTCCAATCTGGACCCCCTATGTGGCTCACCTCCTTGAAAGAGACGGGCCTGTCGTGGGGTAAAAATGGAGAGCTTACCGGACTCCAAACATGCATCCAAACCCTGGTGGATAAGAAGCTCAAACTTGTAAACATAGTCCAGGTTATGCTCATCCGCTGGATCCTCCCATGTCAACAACGGGCTTTCAATCTGTGGGAGTTCGACCCAGCATAGCACCGAACTCTGAGCAGGCTCTTCGACACGACGTACGAAGGTGACTGGAAGGTGCTTTTCAAGGGCGCCGAGGCCCCCGCATCCGCTACCGAGGATCGCGGATTCAGCACGCAGCGTCGCGCTAGTGAGGTAAGCCGTTTTTACCTTTTACAGGGTATTAGTTTTTCATAGTTTGACTCCACGCGGGATCTAAGCTCCCTTACCTTTGACAGGTTTGGCAGGAGACGTCCGGATAAATCAACTATCCAGCTCCTTTGCCCGAAGTCCCAGCGGACGCTCGCTTGGCGAAGCTGCTCGTTCTGGCACCCTATGTGGTGCCAGAGAAGAAGGCCAAGAAGAAGGCCACGGGGACTCGAAAGAGTGCCGGCGCCTGGAGGTGTCAGTTTCATCATCCGACGACTCCAAGATGCACTCCTCCCGTGAAGACGAGGAGGAGGAAGAAGAGACCTCTCCCCCTCCAGCGGGGGAAGGGAAGAAAAGGAAGGCCGCCCCAACTGGGGAGGCCGAAGGGTCCAAGAAGGGGAAGACCCCTCATCCGGACTACTCCACCAACACCGACGACGGCGAAGAGGAGTGGCCGCACAGGGCCAAGCCCCTGGCGAGATCATAAGTATTCGGACACCAGAGGAATTCATAGTGTTCCTTTCTTGCACAGCTCCTCCTTACGCCGAATATGACTATGCAGTCCGCCCAAGGCCGGGCTCGACGAGTCATCGAGCGGCTCCCTGGATTTGTCGGATGTGAATTCGCTTCTGACGGCTACCTCCCCCACCCTACGGATGACGCCGAGGTGGCATCCCAACAGGTTCAAAGCCAGGAGGAGGTGGTCCTGGAGGCGCCGCAAGGCGACCTCCCGGACTCCAGGCGTAAAGGGAATAGAACCCCCAAGGGCTCCAAGTCCGGCCTTAAGCCGGACACCGCACCGGAACCTTCAACGGTTCCGGACTCCGGTAGGCAGCCTCCTTCCAAGAGGAGCAAGCCTACCGAGCTGGTATCCTCCGTCCAACCGGAGGCACCGGACAATTTGCTGGAGGTGCTTAACGGCGCCTCCATCGACAAGGAGCACCGCACTATTATGAGTGCGGTGATCCAGAAGGTTCAGTCCGCCAAGAGCGGACTGACTGAGGCCTGTGCCAGCCTTCTAACAGGCTTTGAGGCAAGTAAAGAATATGTAAAAATATTACCGCATAGACAGTAGCCCCTGATGCACTGTTCGGCGTTCGGAAAGAAAAGCCGAATAGAGGATCTAATAACATTTGCAGGAGTCTAACATAATTAAGTCAATATGCGTATGCAGGCTTTGCTGCTGGCCTCCGCCGCACTGACTGCGGAGGTGGATACGCTGAAGCAAAACCTCGCGCGGTCCGAGAACGAGCTCGGCCATGCCAAGAGGCAACTCGAGGAGAAGGAAGGTAAGTAATACCTTGCGCAAGTATATAGAGAAGATGTGGTTGCAAAAAGTGACAGGTTCAACATGCTATTATAGGGGCCACGACCGAGGTGGCAACCCTTGAGAAAGCGTTGTCCGAGGACGAAAACAGAGCGGCCGTGGAGCGCACAGAGAGAGGGAAGCAGGAGGCGCGGGTGGAGGAGGTGCAGAAAGAGCTCCAGGCTCTCGTGAAAAAACATGAGAGTTTGGAGCTTGACTCAAAGACGCAAGCGTCCGAGCTTGCGGCAGCCCTCGAAAGCATGAAGTCTGCCAAGGCCGAATCCCAGAAAGCCCTCCAAGAAATTGAAGCGATGAAGAAGATAGAGGCGGCTAAGGCATTCATTATGCAAAGCAAGTACATGAAAGTGAATTACTTGTTACTTACCCGAGTCCGGAGCTCTCCAGGAGCATTCGCAGATTTGCCCCGCAGTGCATCTGATGCCGCCTACTACCGAGCCGAGGAGGGGAGCTCGACGGAGAAGGTGTTCTGGTCTCAGTATGCTGAGGCCGGACACCTGGTGCCTTTGAGCGACCAGCTGAAGCAAATGGTCGAGCTCCACAAGGTTGCCGAACAGGCCATAAAGGGCCTCATAGTTCGGCTTTGGCCTGGAGAGGCTCTGCCTGGTAGCTACTTCGGGCTGGTGAGGCGGCTGGTGGATGCCTGTCCATGGCTTGACGTAATCAAGCACTCCGTATGCATTGATGGTGACCGTAGGGCGCTTGCCCGTGCTAAAGTGAACTGGGGCAAGATAGATGCAGAGAAGCTGGTGAAGGACGGGCCGCCGCCGGGCATGGAGCATCGCGTCCCGGAAGCGTATTATGAGGGCGTCCTGAAGGGTGCCCGCCTTATAGTGGATGAATGCTCCAAAGATGTAATTTTTGAGTAAACTCGCATTTGTGATCATGTAGGCTGAAAACATGTTCATATGCGCTAAGCAACGCTTTTGAATTTAAAATATTACCTTCTGTGCGGCCATTTATCAAATTTGAGAGATGGAGAGTTGTCGGCTTCTGCACCATGCCACGAGTGCTGGGGTGTTCGGGATAAACATGAGCGCTCTTTTTCCCATTCTTGGGTCCATCGAGGGAGGCGCTCAACACAACGAACAAGGAAATCGGACTATAATGCTTGAACATTCTCACTTAGCCATAGAATTCTATAATTTTAAATTTTGGCGAAGCCCCTAGTGTTTGGAAGACCGAGTTCGGGGCGCTATCCACGCCTAGGCCGGACAAAGCCGACTCCTCGCTCTAAGCGGCATAAGTCTTTAGGGACTCGAAAACCTCTCAAACAGCGACCAACTCTCGCCTCATCATGACGGTCAGTTTTAGCTTTCTCTACTGAGGTGCTTAGCCCAGCTCACTGGGGCACAATCGCAGTAGTTCTCCTAGTGCTACCTTAGCGGATATAACGGAACGTAAGGTACCAAAACATAGGAGCCGGGCAAACCCTACTATTGACCCAAGACATGATTCAGAGCCGATGCATATAATGCTATAAGTTCGGGGTGCCGCACTTGTGAAAGTGTTCGGACTTCTCACACCGTATTGTGGCGTACTTAAGCCCCTAGCGTATTGGCCGTACCAAAGTGTACGGGTGCAACATGTCATAAATGAGCATATATTCTTAAAAAAGAGTAATGCAATAATAGACAGAAGCTATGCATTGTTTATTTAAAAAAGCTGCGATCAAAGCAGAACGATACAAATGGTGCAATAAGCAAAATATGGGACTATTTAACATGCCCTTTCCAGGGGCGAGCCGCGGAATGGTATGTGAAACAGGTATACTGCTCGTTATAGAGACCACCTTAGAGTTCTGTAGTGCGGCGTAGCTTTCTGCTGCCCTAGTTGTATCGTTTGTGCGGCAACTGTACTGCCGGACAAGCCTTCCGAAGGATGGAGTCCTGAAAATAAGAGAAAATTAAGAAATCGACAGCCCCTAGTGCGGTTTAAGCCGCGTTTCTGGCGTGCCGTGATGGTGCCCCTCCCCCTGTGCCCATGGTATTTCCAGAGCGTAGTTATGTACGTGCATCACTGGTTTTGCAAGTTCGCGAGGGCTGGGGTTGGGGCTGCATTGCTACGCTTGCTCGGAACGTGCCAGGCAGTCTTGTTGTAGGTTACTCCGGGCGCACTTGACGGTGTCCAAACGTTTAATGGACGGACTAGAGAATTGCCTGGAGAGGCTGCTTTGTACTTCCGCTGAGATAGCCACCGTATGCTCCTCCGTTCGGAGAGAGCGTTCGGTGCTTCCATTGACGTGATGACTCCTTGAGGGCCTGGCATCTTGAGCTTGAGGTATGCGTAGTGCGGCATCACATTGAACTTAGCAAATGCGGTTCGCCCGAGCAGTGTGTGATAGCCACTGCGGAACGGGACTATGTCGACGATTAACTCCTCGCTTCAGAAATTATCCGGAGATCCAAAGACCACTTCAAGTGTAACTGAGCCTGTTCAGTTGGCCTATACACCTGGCATGACGCCTTTAAAGGTCGTTTTAGTGGGTTTAATCCTCGAGGGATCGATGCCCATTTTCCGCACTGTACCCTGGTAAAGCAGGTTCAGGCTGCTGCCGCCGTCCATAAGGACTCTAGTGAGGTGAAATCCTTCAATAATTGGGTCTAGAGCCAATGCGGCGAATCCGCCATGACGGATGCTAGTGGGGTGGTCCCTTCGATCAAAAGTGATCGGGCAGGGAGACCATGGGTTGAACTTTGGGGCGACTGGGTCCATCACGTATACGTCCCTTAGCGCATGCTTCCGCTCCCTCTTGGGGACGTGGGTTGCGTATATCATGTTCACCGTCCACACTTGTGGGGGAAAACCTTTCTGTCCACTGTTGTTCGGCGGCCGGGCTCCTCCTCGTCATCGCTATGCAGCCCCTTGTCTCTGCTTTCGGCATTTAACTTGCCTGCCTGCTTGAACACCCAACAATCCCTGTTGGTGTGATTGGCTGGTTTTTCGGGGGTGCCATGTATCTGGCATGAGCGGTCGAGTATTCGGTCCAAACTGGACGGGCTCGGAGTATTTCTTTTGAATGCCTTTTTCCACTGACCGGGTTTAGAGCCTCTGAATCCGACATTAACTGTCGTATCCTCAGCATTGTCGCCGTTAATGTGGCGCTTTTGCATGTTGCGACGCGACCAGCCACTGCTGTCCTTGGTATTCGAATTACCAGGGCTCTTGGTCATGTTATTGCTGCGAGCTAGCCAGCTGTCTTCTCCCGCGCAAAAGCGGGTCATAAGTGTCGTGAGGGTTGCCATAGATTTCGGCATTTCCTGTCCTAGGTGCCGTGCAAGCCACTCGTCGCGGATATTATGCTTGAAGGCTGCTAGGGCCTCTGCGTCTAGATAGTCAATGATTTGATTTTTCTTGGTTAGGAACCGTGTCCAGAATTGTCTGGCCGATTCCTCTGGCTGCTGAATTAAGTGGCTAAGGTCATCGGCGTCTGGTGGTTGCACATAAGTGCCCTGAAAATTGTCGAGGAATGCGGCTTCCAGGTCCTCCCAACAACCAATTGATTCTGCTGGCAAGCTGTTAAGCCAATGCCGAGCTGGTTCTTTAAGCTTGAGTGGGAGGTATTTGATGGCGTGCAGGTCATCACCGTGGGCCATGTGGATATGAAGGAGATGGTCCTCGATCCATACCGCAGGATCTGTTGTGCCATCGTATGATTCAATGTTCACGGGTTTGAAACCCTCGGGGATTTGATGATCCATTACTTCATCCGTGAAGCATAGTGGGTGTGTGGCGCCTCTGTGCGGCGCCTTTGTCTACTATGTTCGGCCCGGCCAGATTTACTGTATCCGGAGTGACGATTAGCGTCTCGTGCCATGGGGCGCCCACGCGATCCGTAGATCGATCTTGTTTGCCTTGCCTTGTCCTCCGATATATCTCACAGGTCTGGCGCATTTTCCCGTGCCTTGGTATTGTTCGAGCGGCGCCGGGGTGCGGCTGGAGTGGAGGGCCGAGAAGCCTCTCTGTTGCGGCCACGGGGTGGCCGGTCGGCCGCATTATGCGCTGGTGATGTAGGTTTAGGTGCTTCCTCCTCTAATAGGGGTAGCAACATACGCTTTGGGTAGCTCTTGGAGGGGCGTTCGAGTTCATACTCTTCGGCCGCAAGGACTACAGTCCATCTGTTGGCTAGCAAATCTTGATCAGCTCTAAGCTGTTGCTGTTTTTTCTTGAGGCTGCTCGCCGTGGCCATAAGCCTGCGTTTGAAACGCTCTTGTTCGACGGGATCCTCCGGCACGACAAATTCGTCGTCATCGAGGCTTGCCTCATCTTCGGAGGGAGGCATATAATTATCGTCCTCGACCTCTCTGTCTGCTGCTCTCTCATGAGGGCTGGCTTCTCCATCCTCTTGTGCTGAATCTTGCTGGAGGTGGTTGTCTTCGGCACTGTCCGGGGTGTTATTATCTCCCGTGCCGGAATCATTGTTTTTGCTTTGGCGGGATTTAAAGCAGCGCCGCTGGAGCGGATGAAGACGGTGCATGAGAATAGCCAGGTTGCTTATGACACCAGCACTGCTCTCTGGGCCAATGTCCAGGTAAGTAGACTTTCAACTGATCTTGTTCTATCAGGATATGCTACCCGAAATTTTTTCTTCTACACAATCTCCTGTTGTTTGCGTCGAATCTGTACACCTACTGGGTGTTTTGTTCTCTTTCGTGTTTGCGCTCTTCCACTCGGTCTGGGTGAGTAGGATCTGAACCGGTGGGCGCACGTTAAGTGCACACACTGGTAGTAGTCCCCGAGACCGTAGTCGACTGCTTGCAGTCGTCTGGGGTCTGAGTTCCTTTTCCTTTCTTTTCTTCCACTCGACCCAGGCGGACCAGTCGAATGGGATCTGAACCAGTGGGGGCACGTCAAGTGCACCCATTGGGTGTAGTCCCCGAGACCGCAGTGGACTGCTGGCAGTCGGTCGGGGTCTGAATAGTTTTTTTACTCGACCCGGGCGGACCGGTCGAGTGGGGTATGGATCAGCGGGGGCACGCCAAGTGCACCCGCTGGGTGTAGTCCACGAGACCACAGTCGACTGCGTGCAGATAGCTAGGGTCTTAAGTGACTTCTTTAGGTTTTATCCACTCGGAAGTGAACAACCTTTGATCTTGTCGATTGATATGTCTTTTGCCTTCTGCAGATGTCTTGTACTCTCATTTCCAAGTTTGCTGAACTTGAGGAGAAGCAGAGGCAACTCCACCTCGACTTGGAGTTGGCCCGGCAGAATCTGAAGAAAGCTCAAGACGAAGCTGTTGGTATGGAAGGTAACTGCCTGTCGACTGTCTTTTTAAAACATTTCTTCGAGCTCTTGTTTGGTCTGATTGCTTCTTTTGCAGAGAAAATGAGGTTGGCTTTGGAGAAGAAGGACTCGGACCTCGCCGCTGCACAAAAGGAAGCCCAAGATAAAACTGCCCTTGCAGACCAGAAGCTGGCTTCAGTCCAAGCACTAGAAGGGGAGGTGACCAAGCTGAAGTCCTATCTCAACGAGGCTAACCAAGAGGTGAGTCCTCTGTAGAAGGACAAAATTACCCTGAATGAAAAGCTGGAGTCTGCGGTCCACGAGAGGAATGACACGGAGGCTTATCTCAGAACTCTCGCCAAGAAGCTTTATCTTATGCTGGAAGGTATTTCTTTTAAACCGACTGTGTTGATGCTTGCGAATGGATCCTGTCCGACCGACTCATTAATTTTTGTCTGCAAAATTCTGGACCCTATCACTTCTCCAGTTTGCGACGAAACTGCAATGAACGTGCTTTGACTGGAGTCCCGTGTCGCCAGCGCCACAAGCTACCTCGCGCGCCTGAAGGAGGCAATCTCACGAGTCGACTCATTGCTCTGGCCAAGGGCGACGCTTCAAAATGACCTGTAATCCCTGATGGCTCGACTCAACGAGATCCCTGATAGAGTGCAGGAATGGAAGAAGTCCTGACGTGGCGTTCTCCTTGGTGCGAGTCCACTGCAAGGAAGCTCGTGAAGACAAGCTGGCAGCGATCAAGGTCGCTAACACCAAAAAGAATGACTTCCAGTCCTTCATGGAGACTTTCATCACTGCTGCCACTCGGATCGCGAATGTGATGGACCTGGACGAATTCGTCGAGCCTGGCAGCCCTCCTCCTGCTGAGTGAACAAACTTATGAGACTTGAATCTGCTTTAAATTTGCCTCGGAATGCTGAGTGGTTGCTGTAACCGTTAAACTCCTTCAGTCTTGATGCTCGAATACTTTTGGTTTCCTGCTTGGAACTTTAGGATTTATCCGAATTTGGTCTATTTCTGAATATGCTTTGTGTTTTGCCTTCAAGTGGACTTTGTTCTTTGCTCTGAATAATCCTTGTGCTTGAGATGTAGCTCTGAGGTGGAAGGTTGCAGTCGACCTGCACCTCGCCGACCTTGAAGACAGGGATGGAGCGCACATTGTACTTGTTCCGTAGCTCCGAAGGAGAAGGTTGCAGTCGACATGTGCCTCGTCGTCCTTGCGGATAGGGATGGAGCGCACATTGTACTTGTGCCGTAGCTCCGAAGGAGAAGGTTTCTGTCGACCTGCACCTCATCGTCCTTGTGGATAGGGATATATTTCGAACTTAGGGGAGTACTGGACTGCAGCTAAGCCCCCGAGTTGGAGGATTGCTCTCCACTCGCTAGGATTTTTTCGAACTTAGGCGAGTACTGGACTGCAGCTAAGCCCGCGAGTGGGAGGATTTCTCTCCACTCGGTAGGAGTTTTCAAACTTAGGCGAGTACTGGACTGCAGCTAAGCCCCCGAGTGGGAGTATTGCACTCCACTCGGTAGGATTTTTCAAACTTAGGCGAGTACTGGACTGCAGCTAAGCCCCTGAGTGGGAGGATTTCTCTCCACTCGGTAGGATTTTTTCGAACTTTAGGCGAGTACTGGGCGAGCTTGTGTGGTTTCTGTTGATCCACTCGAAGAACCAGGTCCCCCTCTTGAAATGTTCGGCTCCTGACGTTCCTGGCGTGGAATCGACGCAAGTCTTGCTGATAAATGGTCGACCGGATCAAGGCCATCTCTCTTTCTTCCTCTAATAGACCGACTAAATCCTGCTGGGCCTGCTCTGCTTCTTCTTGGGAGAAGAGCTCGACTCGGGGCGCATTGTGGAGCAGGTCACTCGGTAGAACAGCTTCGTCTCCATAGACCAAGAAGAAAGGAGTTCGTCCAGTCGACCGATTGGGAGTTGCCCTCAAACCCCACAGAATTAACGGAAGTTCTTCGACCCAAGCGCCTACTGTGTGTTTGAGGTCACGCATTAGTCGGGGTTTTAATCCTTTGAGAATCAGGACATTAGCTCTTTTTGCTTGACCGTTCGAATGCGGGTGAGCGACTGAAGCATAGTCGACTCGCGTGCCTTGAGAAGCACAGAAAGCTCTAAACTCATCAGAATCAAAGTTTGACCCGTTGTCCGTGATGATGTTGTGTGGAAATCCATATCTGAATGTCAATTCTCTGATAAAACTGACAGCGGTGCTGGCTTCGAGACTCTTGATAGGTTTAGCTTCGATCCATTTGGTAAACTTGTCGACTGCCATGAGCACATGAGTGATGCCGCTCCTACCAGTTCTCAGTGGTCCAACCATAGCCAAGCCCCAAACACAAAGGGCCAGACGAGAGGAATGGTCTTCAGGGCTGACACTGGCTTGTGAGACATGTCTGAGTAAAACTGGTAGCCTTCACATCTGTCGACTATATCTTTCGCCATTTCATTTGCTCACGGCCAATAGAACCCGGCTCGGTATGCTTTAGCCACGATGGCCCGAGAGGACGCATGGTGGCCACAGGTCCCCGAGTGGATGTCGTTGATGATCATTTGACCTTCTTCTGGCGTTATGCATCTCTAACTGACTCCAGTCACGCTTTCCCTGAACAATTGTCCTCTTATCACAGTAAAGGCCTTGGATCAATGGACGATCTGCCGAGCCTCTTCTTCGTCTTCTGGAGTTCTTTTATGAGGATGTATGCAATGTACGACACCGTCCAGTCAGGTGTGATGACTAGAACCTCCATGATTAGGTCGACCACTGCTGGGACCTCGACTTCAGTCAGATCTGTGGTGCTCTTAGGCTGCGGGTGCTCTTCAGTAAAAGGATCTTCTTGAATGGTCGTTGTGTGAATATGTTCCAAAAACACATTGCTGGGAATGGCTTCTCTCTTGGAACCTATCTTTGCCAAGTCATCGGCTGCTTGATTTTTCAGTCGGGGTATGTGATTGAGCTCTAACCCCTCAAACTTCTTTTCCAACTTCCTCACCGCGTTGTAGTAACCAGTCATGGCTGGGCTTCTGACGTCCCAATCCTTCATCACTTGATTGACTACCAAATCTGAGTCGCCATAGACCATAAGGCGACGGACGCCGAGTGAGATGGCCATACGCAACCCATACAGGAGTGCTTCATATTCGGCTTCATTATTGGAGGAATCAAAGTGAATCTGGAGGACATAGCAAAGCTTGTCTCCTTGGGGGGATACCAGAACCACCCCAGCACCGGAACCATTCAGCATTTTGGATCCATCAAGGAACATGGTCCAGTGCTCCGAGTGAACTTGAGTCGGCAGTTGTTGTTCAATCCACTCGGCAAGGAAATCTTCTATTGCTTGGGACTTAATAGCTTTCTTTGCCTCGAACTTGATATCTAAGGGAAGGAGTTCAATCGCCCATTTTTCCACTCGACCAGTTGCATCTCTGTTGTGCAGAATCTCTAACAATGGAGCGTCGCTGACGACTGTAACAGAGTGATCAGAGAAATAGTGTGCAACCTTCTTCGTGGTCATGTAAATTCCATAAACGAGCTTTTCATAGTGCGGATATCTCTGCTTTGACGGAGTCAGAACTTCAGAAATATAATAAACGGGGCGCTGAACTTTATAGGCTTTTCCCTCTTCTTGTCCGTAAGTACTGTACTGACGACTTGTCCAGTGGCTGCTATATAAAGCAGTAAAGGCTCTTTACTGATTGGGGCAGCAGGCACCGGCTGGGTGGAAAGCGGGGCTTTTAGCTTTGCAAATGCTAAACCTACTTCTCCACCAGTCCGTATATTTTATATAATATTCCCTTTCTTACTTAACCCCCCTTTTTTTAAAGAAGAAGGCTCATCAAGGACGTGCTTCCTCTTAAACTGAAACTAGCCACATTAGTGATGCTGGCACATATATCGACAAAAGCGCATGCGACGATGGTGAGGGTGTCATCTTGGAAGAATCGCATGAGGTTTATAATGACAAAGCACTAAAGCTACCTGATACTGACAAAGATATTGAGGATGATGATATTGAGCCTTACATTACTGAAGCTGCTAACTTATTGGGCCTTGAGCGCACACATAGGCTGAAGATCCAAGCCGTGCCCCTTAACAAAAGCAATGTTCCCACACCTCCTCAACAGTTAACGAACAAACTCCTCCGTTTGGAAGGATTTCAGCATGATAATGAACTTTTTACAGCAGATAAGGACACAACTTTTGTTGTTTTAGAGCCAATTTCAAAAGAGGCGCCATCAGTCATTATTAACACCCTAGCACGGGAGTTCATACGCAATCCTATGAAGCAGTGGCGTAACGATTCTTCCCTTCAACTTTGTGCTGCAATACCCTATAACCATAAAATGTTGCTCTCGGCTCGGATGATGCTCATATCAGAGGAAGACAAGGAAATGTTGCGCAAGGCTGATATCTTCCGTGGTGTATTAGCATCTCTTTATCATGTTCCGATAAATCCTTCACTACTTGCTACTTTTATTACATTTTGGAACACTGACGGACATACTTTGGTTACTTCTCAAGGGGAGATGGGCTATCCCCTTTTATCTATGTACGATGCTATGGGCATTCCAATTTCTGGGCACCTTTATGAGGAATATTTCCCATTACCGTCTGAAGTTTCAGAGATCATAAAAGTCCTTCACTCGGCCTATGTTGATATCTGGGTGTTGCATCAGAATGGAAGTTCTTGTAAAGTCACTCTTCAAAATTGGTTGGTTTATTTCATAGGTATGAAAATAAAAAAATAACTTTTTTTACTTATACTTCTATTAAATCATAGTGTCTTAACTTGGATGGCATATATCATTGCAGGAGAAGATCTCAGAGCTTTTGGCAAAACTGAAGCAAGTGTGCCAAGTCATTTCTATGCTGATCCTGGAGATCCCTTACTCTCTCATCTAGAGTTTCGCACGTTGTCTTTGCAGAAATGCTGGTCCGCTAGATTTGGCAACCATGTAATTTTTTACAAGCAGACATATGGACAAGAAATATACCGTGCCGCCTTCATCGCAGCTTGGCTATGCATATACTGTGTTCCTATCTATATGGGGTCCTTTATTCGGCCGGAGGTCTTCTGTGCTGCATTAAGAATTGCTCAAGGGATCCGTCTTGCGATTGGTACGGCCAACATGGCCTATCTTTACCTAAGTCTTGATAACATTTGTCAAGAGATTATAGCCGGATCAAAGTCAGCAAGTGAGTGCCAACTACCTGTAATGCCCCATATGTAACCTGCCATAATTGTATTCCAACTCTTGCCATTTCCGGCACTAAGTTATGATATTTCCTCGTTGTTGGGTTTTTGTCGTCATGTTGCTTTTTTGTTTGTCATGCATCTCATATCATGTCATCATATGAACCGCATTTGCATACGTGTTCGTCTCATGCATCCGAGTTTTTTCTCCGTTGTCTGTTTTGCATTCCGGCGCTCCTATGTCCTCCGGTGTCCCTTTCTACCTCTTTTTGTGTGCGGGCGTTAAATGTTTGCGGATTGGACTAAGACTTGCCATGCGGCCTTGGTTTACTACCGGTAGACTGCCTGTCAAGTTTCGTGCCATTTGGACTTCGTTTGATACTCCAACGGTTAACCGAGGAGCCGAGAAGGCCTCGTGTGTGTTGCATCCCAACACCCCTCCAAAGTGGCCCAAAACCCACCTAAACCCCTTCCATCGTCTAGGCCGTTTGATCATGGCCGTGTGGCCGCAAACCGTGCTCAATTTGGAGCCTCCTAGCTCCTCCTACCTATAAAAAGGCACTCCTCCGCGAAATTTCGGATCCTTCTACCCCAACCCTAGTCCCCCTCGTCTCTCCGCGCGCCAGACGTGTTCGGTCCGCGCCGGACAGCCTGCGCCGCCGACTCCCGGCCAATACTTAGGCGCCACGCGGCCTTGCACCGCCTCCCGCGCCGCCAGCCCGGCGAGCCTGAGTCGGCCCCTCCGAAGCCCATCGTCGCACCGCCTCCTCCTCGCCTCTCCTCCGCCCGCGCGCCGCCCCACCGACGCCGGTGCCGCCCGCCACCGCACCAACGCCGGCACCAACCACTGCCGCCATCCGCACCGACGCCGGCGCCGACCACCACCGCGCGCCGCCCCTCGTCATCCTTGCCGCTGCGCCGCCCCGCGACCGCCCGCAGTTGCGGCCGTCTACCTCGCCCGCCTCTTCCTCTCCTCGGCAAGCTTCGGCCGGCGACTCCATCTCTGGCGAACAGGAGCCCCGGCCATCCTCGAAACGCGTGCCCCGGATCTGGATCTGGATCGGTTGACTTTGTCCCTAACGCTAGATATTTTTTTGCATAACTTCATCGCATCATAACTCTGTACTCGTGGCTCCGTTTTGGGCGTGTAACATATCAAATTGTTCGTCTTGACGAGTAATTCATTTCATCTCATTGCATCATGTTCATTTGAGCTCATCTTGATGTCCTGAATGCCGTTGTTAGAGATAAAAGGAGCCCCGGCCTAAGTTTCCTTGCAAAGTGACTAATGAGTTAGTTATGGGATGATTTATTACAAGCGAGTAAAGAGACTTGCTGGTAACGAGATTGAACTAGGTATGAAGATACCGATGATCAAATCTTGGCCAAGTATCATACCGATGACAAAGGGAATAATGTATGTTGTCATACTGGTTCATAGAATATGTAGTAGCCAATATGAGCATCCAGGTTCCGCTATTGGTTATTGACCGGAGAGGTGTCTCGGTCATGTCTACATAGTTCTCGAATCCGTATGGTCCGCATTTTTTACGTTCGATGACGATTCAGTATTATATGAGTTATGTGATATGGAGACCGAATGTTGTTCGGAGTTCCGGATGAGATCACGGACATGATGAGGAGTCTCGAAATGGTCGAGAGTTAAGATTGATATATAGGATGATAGTATAAAGACACCGAAAGTGTTCCAGAGTGTATCGGGTATTTAT
>NC_041380.1:1218892-1236782 GCF_002162155.2 Triticum dicoccoides
CCGGGGGGAGGAGATATGGGCCATATGGGCCATAAGAGGGGAGCACACCAGCCCACAAGGGGTCCCCCCCTTAGGCAAGACGCCGAATTGGAGAAGGTAAGGGGGGCTTCGCCCCCTTTCCTTTCTCTCTTCTCCCTTCCCTATTTCCCTCCGGTGATTGTTCAAGGGTCGGGGCGAATTAGGGAGGAACCCCAAGTAGGATTCGGCCTACTTGGGGCGCCCCCTGGTTGTCTCTCCTTCCGTCCAACCTATATATATGTGGGGAGGGGGCACCTAGAACACACAACATCAATTGTTAGCCGTGTGTGGTGCCCCCTTCACAGTTTACACCTCCGGTCATAGTTTTGTGGTGCTTAGGCGCAGCCCTGTGAGAATCACTTCACCATCACCGTCACCATGCCGTCGTGCTGACGGAAGTCATCTACTACCTTGACACCTTGCTGGATCAAGAAGGCGAGGGACGTCACCGAGCTGAACGTGTCAAGCACTCGGAGGTCGCGTACGTTCGGTGCTTGATCGGTCAGAGCTAGAAGAAGTTCGACTACATCAACCGCGTTGTCAAACGCTTCCGCTTACGGTCTACTAGGGTACACAGACACACTCTCTGAGGGAGTCCTGGATTAGGGGGTGTTCGGATAGCCGGACTATACCTTCAGCTGGACTCCTGGACTATGAAGATACAAGATTGAAGACTTCGTCCCATGTCCGGAAGGGACTTTCCTTGGCGTGGAAGGCAAGCTTGGCGATACGGATATGTAGATCTCCTACCATTGTAACCGACTCTATGTAACCCTAACCCTATCCGGTGTCTATATAAACCGGAGGGTTTTAGTCCGTAGGACAACGTACACATCAACAATCATACCATAGGCTAGCTTCTAGGGTTTAGCCTCCTTGATCTCGTGGTTGATCTACTCTTGTACTACCCGTATCATCAATATTAATCAAGCAGGACGTAGGGTTTTACCTCCATCGAGAGGGCCCAAACCTGGGTAAAACATCGTGTCCCTTGTCTCCTGTTACCATCTGGCCTAGACGCACAGTTCGGGACCCCCTACCCGAGATCCGCCGGTTTTGACACCGACATTGGTGCTTTCATTGAGAGTTCCTCTGTGTCATCACCATCAGGCTCGATGGATCCTACGATCATCAATAGCGATGCAGTCCAGGGTGAGACCTTCCTCCCCGGACAGATCTTCGTCTTTGGCGGCTTCGCACTGCGGGCCAATTCGCTTGGCCGTTTGGAGCAGATCGAAAGCTACGCCCCCGACCGTCAGGTCAGATTTGGAAGATTAAACTACACGGCTGACATCCGCGGGGAATTGATCTTCGACGGATTCGAGTAACTGCCGAGCGCGCCCTACTGTCGCAATGAGCATGATTTAGCTCTGCCGCCGAACAGTGCCCTGGAGGCCGCACCCGCGTTAGCTTCGACCCTTAATTCGGAGCCAACTGCGCCGATCGAGGATGGGCGGTTGGACGCCACCTCGGGGGCTGCGACCCAAACGGCGATTGAGCCGAACACCGGCCCCATACTCTGCAAGACTCGTGACTCCAAGGAGCCAGACTCCTCTCCGGACTCCGAACCCTCCGCGCCCCTGCCGATCAAATCCGATTGGGCGCCGATCATGGAGTTCACTACCGCGGACATCTTTCAGCACTCGCCTCTCGGCGATATCCTGAAGTCACTGAAGTCTCTCTCTTTATCAGGAGAGCCCTGGCCGAACTACGGTCAGCAAGGTTGGGGTATGGACAATGAAGAAATTCAAAGCCCACCCACCACCCACTTTGTAGCCACTGTCGACGACTTAACCGACATGCTCGACTTCGACTCCGAAGACATTGACGGTATGGACGCCGATGAAGGAGATGATGAAGAACCAGCGCCTACTAGGCCCTAGAAAGCCACCTTGTCGTAGGACATATACATGGTGTACACCCCAAAAGAGGGAGATGGCGATGGAACAGCGGAGGATGACCCCTCCAAGAAACAGCCTAAGCGCCGGCGTCAGCGGCGCCGCTCAAAATCCCGCCAAAACAAACACGGTGATTCTAGCACGGGAGATAATAATACTCCGGAAAGCGCCGAAGAAAACCCCCTCTAGGAATATTAAGCACAGGAGGATAGAGAAACCATCCCTCATGAGAGAGCGGCAGACAGAGAGGTCGAGGACGATAATTATATGCCTCCCTCGGAAGACGAGGCAAGCCTCGACGATGACGAATTCGTCGTGCCAGAGGATCCCGTCGAGCAAGAGCGTTTTCAACGCAGGCTTATGGCCACGGCAAGAAGCCTCAAGAAAAAACAGCAACAACTTAAAGCTGATCAAGATTTGCTAGTCGACAGATGGAATGAAGTCCTTGCGGCCGAAGAGCATAAACTCGAACGCCCCTCCAAGAGCTACCCAATGCGCAGGTTGCTACCCCGATTAGAGGAGGGAGCACTTGATGCGGCCGACCGGCCACCTCGTGGTCGCGACAAAGAGGCCTCTCGGCCGTCCACTCAAGCCGCACCCCATACCAAGGCACGGGAATATGCGCCGGACTTACGAGACATGTTGGAGGACAAGGCAAGGCAAACAAGATCGATCTATGGATGGCGTGGGCGCCCCATGGCTCAAGATGGTAACCGTCACGCCGGCTACAAATTCGGCGGGGCCGAACACAATAGACAAGGCTCATTGGAGCTACGTCATGATATAGCCCAGTACAGAGGCGCCGCACACCCACTCTACTTTACAGACGAAATAATGGATCATCAAATCCCCGAAGGGTTTCAAACCCGTAAACATCGAATCATATGATGGCACAACAGATCCTGCGGTATGGATCGAGGATTATCTCGTTCATATCCACATGGCCCGCGGCAATGATTTCCACGCCATCAAATACCTCCCACTCAAGCTTAAAGGACCAGCTCGGCATTGGCTTAACAGCTTGCCAACAGGATCAATCAGTTGTTGGGAGGACCTGGAAGGCGCATTCCTCACCAATTTCCAGGGCACTTATGTGCGACCCCCAGACGCCGATGACCTAAGTCACGTAATCCAGCAGCCAGAAGAATCGGCTAGGCAATTCTGGACACGGTTCCTAACAAAGAAAAATCAAATAGTCGACTGTCCGGACGCTGAGGCCCTAGCAGCCTTCAAGCACAATATCCGTGACGAGTGGCTGGCCCGGCACCTTGGACAGGAAAAGCCGAAATCTATGGCAGCACTCACGACACTCATGACCCGCTTTTGCGCGGGAGAAGACATCTGGCTTGCTCGTAGCAACAATATTACCAAGAACCCTGGTAATTCGGACACTAGGGACAGTAGTGGCAGGTCGCGTCGAAACAAGCAGAAGCGCCGCATTAACGGCGACAATGCAGTGGATACGACAGTTAATGCCGGATTCAGAGGCTCTAAATCTGGTCAGCGGAAAAAGCCATTCAAAAGGAATCCAAGGGGCCCATCTAGTTTGGACCGAATACTCGACCGCTCATGCCAGATACATGGCACCCCCGAAAAGCCGGCCAATCACACCAACAGGTTTTGTTGGGTGTTCAAGCAGGCAGGCAAGTTAAACGCCGAAAATGAAGACAAGGGGCTGCATAGCGATGACGATGAGGAGCCCCGGCCGCCGAACAACAGTGGACAGAAGGGTTTTCCCCCACAAGTGCGGACATTGAACATGATATACGCAACCCATGTCTCCAAAAGGGAGCGGAAGCGCACGTTAAGGGACGTATACGCGGTAGAGCTAGTCGCCCCAAAGTTCAACCCATGGTCCTCCTGCCCGATCGCCTTTGATCGAAGGGACCATCCCACCAGCATCTGTCATGGCGGATTCGCCGCATTGGTTCTAGACCCAATTCTTAATGGATTTCATCTCACTAGAGTCCTTATGGACGGCGGCAGCAGCCTGAACCTGCTTTACCATGATACAGTGCGGAAAATGGGCATAGATCCCTCGAGGATTAAGCCCACCAAAACGACCTTTAAAGGCATAATACCAGGTGTAGAGGCCAACTGTACGGGCTCAGTCTCACTTGAAGTGGTCTTCGGATCTCTGGATAATTTCCGAAGCAAGGAGTTAATCTTCGACATAGTCCCGTTTCGCAGTGGTTATCACACACTGCTCGGGCGAACCGCATTCGCTAAGTTCAATGCAGTACCGCACTACGCATACCTTAAGCTCAAGATGCCAGGCCCTCGAGGAGTAATTACGGTCAATGGAAACACTGAACGCTCCCTCCGAACGGAGGAGCACACGGCGTCCCTTGCAAAGGAAGTACAAAGCGGCCTCTCCAGGCAGTTCCCTAGTCCGGCCACTAAACGACCGGACACCGTCAAGCGCGCCCGGGCTAACCTACAACAAGACCACCTGGCACGATTCGAGCAGGCGTAACAATGCGGCCACAACCCCAACCCTCGCAAAAGGGCGACGCTAGTACTTCACGTACATAACTACGCTCTAGAGATACCATGGGCACAGGGGGAGGGGCACCATCACGGCACGCCCAAAACACGGCTTAAACCGTACCAGGGGCTGCTGATTTTTTAATTTTCTCTTACTTTCAGGACTCCATCCTTCAGAAGGCCTGTTCGGTAGTTCAATTGCCGCACAAACGATGCAAGAACCAGGAAAGCAGACAAGCCACACCGCATTACGGAACTCCCAGATGGTCTCTATCACGAGTAGTATACACGTTCCGCATACTATCCCACGGCTTTCCCCTAGAACGGACATGTTAACTAGTCCAACCTTCCACTTATCGCATTAATTGTATCGTTCTGCGTTGATCGCACCCCTTTTTAATAAACAATGCATAGCTTTCGTCTATTTTTGCATTACCTTTTTTTCTTTATATATGTTCCTAAACGACATGTTGCACCCGTACACGATGGTATGGCCAAAATATGCCAGGGGCTTTAGTACCCCTCAATATGGTGTGAGAAGTCCGAACACTTTAACAAGTGCGGCACCCCGAACTTATAGCATTATATGCATCGGCTCCGAATCATGTCTTGGGTCAATAGTTGGGTTTGCCTGGCTCCTATGTTTTGGTGCCTTACGTTCCGCTATATCGGCTAAGGTAGCACTAGGAGAACCACTGCGATTGTGCCCCAGTTGAGCTGGGTCGAGCACCTCAGTGGAGAAAGCTAAAACTGACTGTCATGATGAAGCGAGCGCTGGTCGCTGTTCGAGAGGTTTTTTCGAGTCCCTAAAGACTTATGCCGCTTAGGGCGAGGAGCCGGCTCTGTCCGGCCAAGGCATGGATAGCGCCCCGAACTCGGTCTTCCGAATACCAGGGGCTTCGCTGAAATTTAAAATTATAGAATTCTATGGATAAGTGAGAGTGTTCACGCATTATAGTCCGTTTGCCTTGTTCGTTGGGCTGAGCGCCTCCCTCGAAGGACCCAAACATGGGAAAAAGAGCGCTCAGGTTTATCCCCAAACACCCCAGCACTAGCGGCACGGGGGTAGAAGCCGACGACTCGCCTTCTCTCAGAATTGATAAACAGCCGCACAGAAGGTAATATTTTAAATTCAAACAGCATTGCTTAGCGCATATGAACAAGTTTTTAGGGTACAGGACAAAACGAGCGAGTTTTACTCAAAAATTACATCCATCGAACATTCATCCGCCACAAGGCGGGCACCCATCAGAACATCCTTATAATAATTCTCGAGCATGCGATGCTCTTTCCCCGGCGGTGGCCCGTCCTTCACAAGCTTCTCAGCATCCAGCTTCCCCCAGTGCACCATAGCACGGGCAAGGGCCCTACGGGCTCCTTCAATGCAGACGGAGCGTTTGATGACTTCGAGCCTTGGACAGGCCTCCACCAGCCGCCGCACCAGCCCAAAATAGCTCCCAGGCAGAGCCCCTCCAGGCCACAGCCGAACAATGAGGCCCTTCATGGCCTGTTCAGCCGCCTTGTGGAGCTCAACCAGTTGCTTCAGCTGGTCGCTCGGGGGCACAGGGTGTCCGGCCTCAGCATACTGAGACCAGAACGCCTTCTCGGTCGAGCTGCCCTCCTCGGCTCAATAGAATGCGGCGGCATCAGACACACTCTGGGGAAGATCTGCGAACGCTCCTGGAGAGCTCCGGATTCGGGTAAGTAACAAGTAACTCACGTTTATGTGTTTGCTTTGCATAAAGAATGCCTTACCAGCAGCTATCTTCTTCACCTCATCCAACACCTGGAGGGTCTTCTAGGATTCGGCCTTGGCAGACTTGGCATTTTCAATAGCAACCGCAAGCTCGGACGCTCGCGTCTTTGAGTCAAGCTCCAAAATCTCATGTTTTTCCATGAGAGCCTGGAGCTCTTGCCGTACCTTGCCAACCTCGGCCTCACACTTCTCCTGCATGATGCGCTCCGTGGCTGCCCTCTTCTCGGCCTCGACCAGCGCTTGCTTAAGGGTCGCCACCTCAGACGTGGCCCCTACAATAGCCACGATAATCCTATCATTTTTCGCAATTGCACCTTTTTATATATATTTAAACAAGGTATTTCTTACCTTCATTGTCCTAGAGCTGCTTCTTGGCACGCCCGAGCTCTTGCTCGGACCGCTCGAGGTTCTGCTTTAGCGTGTTCACTTCCACAGTCAGTGCGGCGGACGCCAGCAGGGAAGCCTGCACACGCATATTGACTCCTTTTTGTTAGACTCCTGCGAATTTTATTTGATCCTCTATTCGGCTTTTCTTCCCGAACGCCAAACAGAGCATCAGGGGCTACTGTCTATGCGGTAATATTATTTACACATTCTTTGCTTACCTCAAAGCCTGTTAAAAGGCTAGTACAAGCTTCAGTCAGTCCGCTCTTGGCGGACTGAACCTTCTGGACCACCGCACTCATAATGGTGCGGTGCTCCTCGTCGATGGAGGCGCCTTGGAGCGCCTCCAACAGATTGTCCGGCACCTCCGGTTGGACGGAGGTCACCGGCACGGCGGGCTTGCTCCTCTTGGAAGGAGGTCGCCCGCCGGACTCTGGAACCTTTGAAGGTTCCGGAGCGGTGTCTGGCCTAGGGCCGGACTTGGAGCCTTGGGGGGTTTCATCCCCTTTACTTCTGGAGTCCGGGAGGTCGCCTTGCGGCGCCTCCAGGACCACCTTCCCCCGGCTTGGAGCCTATTGGGAAAACACTTCGGTGTCGTCCGTAGGGTGGGGGGAGGAGGCCGTCGGAAGCGAGTTCACATCCAACGAGTCCAGTGAGCCGCTCGACGACGCGTCGATCCGGTCTTTGGTGGACTGCATAAACACATTCGACATAAGGGAAAGTTGTGCAATAAACGAATACTATGAATTACTCTGGTTATTCGGATACTTACGATTTTGCCAGGGGCTTGGCCCTGGGCTGCCACTCCTCTCCGCCGTCGTCGGCGTCGGTGGCGCAGTCCGGAGGGAGGGTTTTCCCCTTCTTGGACCCGGCGGCCTTCCTTTTCTTCTCTCCCCCCGCTAGAGAGGGAGAGGTCTCTTCTTCTTCCTCCTCGTCTTCACGGGAGGGATGCGCCTGGAACCGTCGGATGATGGATCCGACACCTCCTGGCGCCGGGCACTCTTTCGAGTCCCCGCGGCCTTTTTTGCGGCCTTCTTCTCCGGCACCACATAGGGTGCCGGAACCAGCAGCTTCGCCAGGCGAGCGTCCGTTGGGCCTTCGGGCAAAGGATCCGGACAGTTGATCTGTCCGGAGGTCACCTGCCAATCCTGTCAAAGGTAAGGGAGTTTAGATCCCGCATGGAGTCAAACTATGAAAAACCGATACCCTGTAGAAGGAAGAAACAGCTTACCATGAGAGCATGACACTGCGCACTGAATCCGCGATCCTCGGTAGCGGATGCGGGAGCCTCGGCGCCCACAAGTTCAAAGCCCGTTGTTGACACGGGAGGATCCGGTAGATGAGCATAACCTGGACTACGTTGACAAGTTTGAGCTTCTTGTCCACCAGGGTTTGGACGCATGTTTGGAATCCGGTCAGCTCTCCTTTTTTACCCCACGACAGGCCTGTCTCCTTCTAGGAGGTGAGCCGCGTTGGGTGTCCGGACCGAAACTCGGGGCTGCGACCCATTCGGGGTCGCGCGGCGGTGATGTAAAGCCACCCCGATTGCCACCCCTTCAGGGTCTCCACAAAGGAGCCCTCAAGCCATAAGACGTTGGCCATCTTGCCCAACATGGTGCCTCCGCACTCCACCTGGTTTCCGCGCACCACCTTCAGCTTGACATTGAAAGTCTTGAGCCATAGGCCAAAATGGGGGCGGATGCGGAGGAAAGCCTCGCACACGACGATAAACGCCGAGATGTTGAGGACAAAATTCGGGGCCAAATCGTGGAAATCCAGGCCATAATAGAACATGAGCCCCCGGACAAATGGATGGAGAGGGAAACCCAGTCCGCGGAGGAAATGGGGGAGGAACACCACCCTCTCATGGGGCCTATGGGTGGGGATGAGCTGCCCCTTTTCGGGAAGCCGGTGCACAATGTCGTTAGACAAGTATCCGACCTTCCTTAGTCTTTTGATGTGCCCCTCCGTGACGAAGGAGACCATCCACTTGCCTCCCGCTCCGGACATGGCTGGAGAAGGTTGAGGTGGGGAGTGCCGACTTGGGCGATGGAGCTCGAGTGCGCAAGAATGGATAGACGAAGGAGGAAGAAGGCGCATGTGAAAAGGTGGATCCTTATCCCCTTATATGGGTGGACGCAACTACGTGTCCCCAACAGCCTGGTAAAACTCGACTATCTCCAAGCGTCGTAATCAATGGCGCGGTTGGGTTACCCACGCCCGTATTGATGAGAATCCCGGAATAAGGGGACACCATCTCTACTTTAACAAGACGTGCCAAGGAAACCGCCTCGCATGACGCGCTGAGGTGGGATAATGAAATGACTCGGATAAAGGCTTGGCCGTGGTGTGACACACTACGGAATACGTCAGCAGATTAGATTGGTGTAAATATTATTCTCTCTATGGCAATATGTGGAAACTTATTTTGCAAAGCCGGACACTATCTTCATGTTCAAAATCTTCTATGAAGTACTTGGAGGAGGAACCCGCCTTGCAATGCCGAAGACAATCTGCGCGCCGGAGTCGTCGTCATTGAAGCCTGGTTCAGGGGCTACTAAGGGAGTCCTGGATTAGGGGGTGTTCGGATAGCCGGACTCCTGGACTATGAAGATACAAGATTGAAGACTTCGTCCCATGTCCGGAAGGGACTTTCCTTGGCGTGGAAGGCAAGCTTGGCGATACGGATATGTAGATCTCCTACCATTGTTACCGACTCTATGTAACCCTAACCCTATCCGGTGTCTATATAAACCGGAGGGTTTTAGTACGTAGGACAACGTACACATCAACAATCATACCATAGGCTAGCTTCTAGGGTTTAGCCTCCTTGATCTCGTGGTAGATCTACTCTTGTACTACCCACATCATCAATATTAATCAAGCAGGACGTAGGGTTTTACCTCCATCGAGAGGGCCCGAACCTGGGTAAAACTTCGTGTCCCTTATCTCCTGTTACCATCCGGCCTAGACGCATAGTTCGGGACCCCCTACCCGAGATCCGCCGGTTTTGACACTGACACTCTCCCTCTCGTTGTTATGCATCTCCATGATAGATCTTGCGTGAGCGTAGGATTTTTTTAAATTGCATGCTATGTTCCCCAACAGTACTCCACCACATTTCTTTAAGATTTTCTTAGATACCTCCTCCAATTCATCAGGACACTTACTTCCTTGAGGAAATATTCTTTTGTAGAACAGCCTTTCGGATTCATAGTCAGAAAGTGGTTTCATTTGATATATAATATCATCACCAGACGAGCAACATACTTTAGAGATACTGCCTATGCGGGTGGTAGTCATTACTCGACTACCGAGGCAGTTGTCAGCGAAAGCACACTTAATAAGTTCCCATGCTTTTTCGTCCCATATGTCTTCGATTACAATGAGGTACTTGTATTTTTTAGTGCATTAGTTTGCAAATCAAACAACATAACTAGGTCTATATATGTTTTCTCGACAAGTCAGCAACAAATTGATTAAGAGACAGCAAAAATTGTTTTATAGAAAAGATTAATCGGTCAGAAATATATAACGCCCAAAAGTCAGGCCTAATAACAGTGTCCATTTTATAAAACTAAAATAAAACTTACTTGGGACACGGTATTCACTGACTAGCATTACATACTCTCCTAGGAAGAATAATGATAATCACTTTCTCCTGCGTTTGTACCTCTTGTCCTAAAGAAACTTCCTCAATTAATCCAGGAGTTGTCCGTGGTCCCTAGCAGCTTCGTTGATGGCCGCGTACTTGTTCTCGTCAAGTTCATACAAGATCTTCTTGAATATCTTGGTCATGTCAGGATTTCGTGACACGGAAACAAAGGCTACAGTTTCGAACTGCACCTTGATCTTGTCATACACTTCTCTGGCCAGAGTTGTCTTCCCCAACCCGCCAAATACCACAATAGACATGGTCCTTAATTGTTTCTTGGGCCTCTCATCACAATCACACAACTTCTTAATCAGCTCATCTCTTACATGTATCTATTCCAACGAGCTCTGTGACATCTTTGTACACCGCCTTGAGCCGCGGGTCAATGGCATCACCATTACTGTCCCAACTCCTTGGAGAGCTCTTGTGCTTCTTCAATCGCCTCGGAGATTTGATGAAGAGCCTTAGCCTTGCTAAACAGTTTGGTGGCCCTTTTGAGGAACTTCTTGACTCTGTTTTTCATGTTGGTGGAGCCACCGTCATGGCCACCGTCCTCCACGCACACGATCAAAGCGTCGACGGCGTCCTCCATGTGGTAGCAGGGCCGTCCTGAGATTTCGGGGGCCCGGGGCGAAAACAGAACATAGGGGCCCTTAAAATAATTTTAATATTCTTAGATAATACAAACAAATAATGATATTCAAAAAATAGAATTAGAGCCTGTCTTCTCCGGAAATATTTCATTTCGAAGCTCGTTGTGGTGCATTCTTCTCTCAAAGACTCGCCTCTCGATAGGGTAGTGTGGGGTCGATGATCTAGTGTTTTTGGCCAAATCATACGAATATCAAGTGTTGGTCGTAGGCAGCCACGCATGGGATGATCGCAAGTGACATCAAGCCAATTTTCCATAACTATCAAGCCAAATTGCGACTGTTGGCTGTGGCAAATATGTGACAAAAAAAATTATAACCAACCAGATAACGACTACAATCGGCTATCAATTTATCATGCACTTGGAATCAAAATTCTAAAAAATATCCGGCTATCAATTTATCACTTTGAATCAGGTAGAATAACCAAGCTTCCAAAAAAATATTCGGCTATCAATTTATCACTTTGAATCAAGTACAATAATCAAACTTCCAAAAATTATTTGGCTATCACTTTGTCACTATGAACATATTTATTTATTTGCGGGTGAATTAACATATTGAAATTAAAATGTAATATGTGTTGGCGCCGCCTCTCGCAGCCCCGCTCTTCTTCCTCTCGCCAACAATCTCAGCTCACGGAAGAGACTCCAGAACAAGGAAGAACACGAGTATTTTGGTGACCGGCTGCCTCACACAGCTGTCCCTTTTCTTCTGTTCTTTTCACTCTTGTTCTCAAACAAACATGCTTTGCTACACCTAAGTACTCGGACGCACGCATAGCCTGGGCAAAACACTTGCCCACTAACACCACCAACTAACTAGGCCATGCACGCACTATCCTAGGCCACTAACTACACACGCACACATGCAGCTAACAAGAATTGACCACATCTACTACTACAGGCCTTTTCTCAAGGCAAGAACAGACTCTCCAATCCATCAGCACAAACTTGTGCAGGCGCTGGCTTCAGACCTTCGTGCATCACCGTTTCACACGGCAAGCCATCCTCACGCGGCAGCTTCGACTTCATCCATGCATGATCTTCTAACTGAAACCATCCGCTTGTATGCATCATACTTAGCCCGTCACGATTCTGCCTTGGTCGCGGCATGCCGCTTCTCACGGCACCGCTGTATCGCACGACATCATCGGCATCTCACCATGCTCGCCGCATCGCACGGCAACACGATATCTCGCCTTCTTCGCGCGCTCAACCGAAGTTTCGACGACTAGCTACTCCTAGACCATCTAAGTTACATGCACAACAAAAACAAACTAAAATGCTGATACAATAATATCAAGATTAGTTGTAACAATATGAAAGCAGGTAGAATAATCGGCTATCAATTTATCACTTTGAATCAAACTTACAAAAAATATTTGTTGGCACTCTGGAAACCAATGTTGAAATCAATATTCCAAAACTGTCAATGAAACTGGATCAGTCAGCACATGCATGGTGAAAAACAGCAACAGAACCCTCTACTCTTTTTTTTGTTCGGCAGAACCTTCCTTACCACTACTACGCTCGGCATCAAGCCAGTATAGGCCGAATTTACTACGGACCATCTGCGGAAACATTGCTAAAGCAAAAGGCCCAAGGCCCAGTTTTCTAACAGGAAAAACGATTCACCCTTATTCCTCAAGCAGATGCGTACGGACATGCTCTGGTGCTCTAATGGCGATGGGGAAAAGGGTGCTCCTTTTTTGAAGAAACACAACGCAATCCATTAATATACTAAAACGCTGGACATATCGCCAGCTACAGCATCTGATACAAACTTGGGAAATTGGCCTAGCCAATTTTCAGAACAGCCAGCTTCCATACAAAAAGTGTGAGCCGCTACATTACATTCCCACTTACAATGTACTAGGGGCACATCACATAAACCCACATGTAGGAGAAATTTAACCTCTTTAAACAATGTGCCCAGAGTTGATAGGTCATATTCATCACTAAGCATAGCTTGCATCAAAACCATGCAGTCTGTTTCAAATATTACTCTGGCAGCCCATTTGAATAGCAGCATGCACAGCTTGTTGAAAAGCTAAGAATTCAGCGTGTGATGGTTCTGAAACATGCTCCAGGTTACCTGCCCTGCTGTCAGTAGGAGGCCTTGGTCATGCTCCAGGTTACCTGCCCTGCTGTCAGTAGGAAGTCCCAACCACCTGATTGCGTTACTTCAATGAAGGCCCCATCAGTGTTTATTTTCAAGATTCCTGCTGGAGGCGCCTCCCAGTTTTGGATTTCTTCCTTTTCGTGGTGACTGCTCGCCTTTTTTACCTTCAAGCAATATGACAAATGGTAATCAATAGAGGAAACTATGTCTGATATATTTTTCATCGTATCCCCATTATTTACTTTGTTCCATTCGTACCAGCATAACCATAAAAGAATCCACACTTTTAGACACTCCTCCAGTTTTAATTTGAATTTTTTTTCTAACACCGTTTTTGAATCAGAGCATAGGATAAGTTTTAGTCTAACATCTTTCAGTAAAGATATTCTCCATAATGTCTTGACTCTTTTGCATTTAAGAAAAATATGCCCCCATCCGCATCTAATCTAAAACACAGGGGGCATCTAGTATCCACAGGAATACCTTTTCTTTGAAGCTTCGTTCGCACCGGGAGGCTACGTTTCTGCTCCGGTGCTCCCCCCTGGGCTGAACGCGAGGTGGAAAAACACATCGACGGCCAGGATGAACCAAAAACGGTCCATAACAAGGGGCATGATCGTCTTTGTTGCCCCCGCGTATAGCCGTCGAGGAGCCCTGGGAGGCCCGTACGGGCCCGGTTAGATCGTATGCCCGGCTGTATACGTATTTGTTTGTATACGGCGGCCTTTCGTGCACCCGTGAAGCCGCCCGCGCGTGGGGCGGCACGTGTCACGGGTAGTTGCCAAAACTGTCCCATCATATAAATGTGGATGGCAACCACCTCCGCCCGCATCGCCCACCATTTCCCCCCGCCGCATCGTCTCCCTCTCTCCACTCCCCACTCCCTCTACTCTCCAACCTCCTCGTCTCCCTCACCGCATCCTCTCCATCGCCATGGCGGATGCAGGAGGCGAGCGCCCCGATTGGGGCGCAGATCTGGTGGAGCAGGCGCGGCAGGTCGCTGCGGGCACCTTTGTGAGGGGGCGTGCCGGCGTCCAGCGCGATCTCCCTCCGCCGGAGATCCAGAGAAAGCGGGGGCCGGCTGCAGTGGCGCGGTCCAGCCAGATGCGCCCGCTCTGGAGATCTACGGCGAGGCGCAGAAGGTGGAGAAGGGGGAGAAGGTGGAGGCCGGCTCCGGCAGGAGGCGGAGCTGAAGGTATCTGCTTATCACTTTTAGTTGGTAGTTTTTAGATTGTAGGGTTTGTAGCCAGAACTTTGTTTGGTTAGATTTGTTGGAGGTAGGGTTTTCGTTGCATTAGGGTTTTTCTGTATTTGATTCGTGCAAGAATGGTGGACCACTTATGATTATTAGATTAGGTTAGAAGTAGCCGAATTGAGGGATGGGGTTTTTTCAGATGCGTATTAGATTAGTACTGGAATTTTTGCAATTCTTTAGGTGGTTGGCTTGAGGATTAGACGATGGATTACTCAAATATATACTTCTCTATTGGTTTGGGTTGGTGCCTGCTTTAGTTCTTTGGCTTGATGATTAATTAAATGGATGCTTAGTTCCAGGGATTATGCATATCATAGTTGCAATTCTTAGATGCTTGATTGATGCATGTTGTCATAGTTGCAGTTATTTGATGCTTGATTGATGCCTGTCAGGCAGAGGCTATGAGATGGGCTATGCATGGCCTTGTGTTTTTGGAAATTGTCTACCTGAGATGATTAGATGGTGCATTAGATTGGTTGTAAATATAGTGAGGGATGTGATCATGTAATGGGTGTTGTCATGTTAATCAAAAAGAGCTTCTCAAGGGCTGGATTTGTTTGTGTTGGATTGGGGCTTCTGAAGGAGAGGGGAAGCGTGCTCGAGGGGAAGGGGCAGTCTATGCTTATTTAGTTTGGGTTAGTAGTGGAATTTTGCCGTTGCTTCAGAGATATTTACAACATTGAACATCCTCTGCAATGCCGTTGCTTCAGAGATAAAAGCATCTTGGGGTTTTTTCAGATGCTTATTAGATTAGTAGTGGAAATTTTGCTTGTTAGATTTTAATTAGTATGAGGTTGAATACTTTATTTAAGGGGGAATTTAAGGTCAGATAGATGTCATATGATTATTAGATCTGTAGTTCAATGCTGCTGACATTTATGATTATTTGATTTGATCTGTGGTTCAATGATACTGGATGGAAACATATTTGATTTGGAATGCATCAATTTTGATGTGCCAATGAATTGATTTAGATGATACAAGATTCATCTATAGTATAATTTTTTGTTGTTTAGGTAAGTAATGAAATTTTAGATGTTTGTTGGAGATGTATGCATTTATAGTTGAAGTTGTAGCTAATTAACTACTGCATTATGTTAATATGTGTAGGAGCTTTGCTGCATTATCCCAAAAACAGTAATTTGTGCATATTAAAATTTGTAGTTGGCTTCTGTAATTAGTATATACTATATGTAAAGTGTGAAGTAAACATTCCAAGGCAGGATCCTAGCAACAAAATATTCTATATGTTTCCATTAACTAGTGGGGGGGATTCCCTCAAAAGAAAAGTGTTGGGTCAATCCAGGGAATGTCAAGAATCCAGCTTGCATTTTCATTAGCATTTATGAAGGAAATAATTTATCTCTTGATTGATTGCTTAGATTCTGCATTTGTAAGGAAAGCATTTGGTCACTTGCAATATACCAATGTGGTTCACATTCACAATTTTGTTTGTAATGACATTCTGTGAACTGCAATTCAATTCATTGTAATTGATGTGCTTGTTTGACAATATAGCAGGAGGAGGAGGATCTTGTGGGCAACAAAAAGAAGTGGGACAAGACTGGGTTCTACCCAGATGACTCTGATGAAGATCAGCCGTACGAGGTAAGGCCTAGTTGAAATGTTATTTCTGCATTGAGTTAGTATTACGTATTTATAGTTTTTGAATGCATAATGTATTAATGTAAGTTATTAATGTGTGCAGTATGAATCTGGAGATGATGTGGACGAGGGGAACGTTCAGTCCTTTGAAGAGAAGGAGGTGTTGAAGATCAGGGCCCAAGGTCCTGGTATGTATCACAACTGGAGGACTGAAAAGTACCGATGCCCCTACTACAGCAAGCCCAAGCCCAGGTCTAGGTTATTGGAGCATCTGATGGAACATTTCCGGGCTACATCGATCTCCAATCATGAGTACAAGATCAGGGATGAGCATTGTGCCCCCCTGAAGGTCCTGAGAAACCCTAACCTCTAGTCATACATCATGCTGATCATCAGAAGCTGGAAGCCGTACTCATCATCAGTATATTTGATGATGTTTTACTTTTGGAAAGCTGCATTTGGGTCTGAACTGCTTGGAACTAGCTATATTAATGTAATGTAATGTAATGTATTGTGTGTCTGAACTGGATCTATTGTGAACTGCCTGCTACCTGTGGTTGTAACCTAGAATGCTATCTATATATGTGTGGCCTTAACTTTATTGGTGGTGAATTCTTCCTTCATGTTTAGTTGTTGTTTCATGGTGCAATGAACACAAATGGCGCTTTAGTGTTGCTTCAGACATGCTGCAACACATGTCTATGATGTGGGCAAGTGGAACATGCTGTGCCCATGTGCCAATTATACCAAATATTGAATGTGGCAATGTTCCAAAATGGCTGTCATGAATTATAGTACATGGGGTTTAGTAAAGTTACTGATAATTGTTCATCCTCACACATTCCATCAACACATAATTTGAATAAGCAAAAAGATCAAATGTTCCATTATTTGAACCTATGTTGCAATTAGAGAGCAAATATTCCATCATCAAAGTGTGAAGGAATAAAATGTAAATTTAGAAGAGTAATGTAATACTAGTTAAAAATAATGTGTGCAAAAAAAGGAATTTGAAATAAGATCTACTCTATTTTGTAAAAATGTTATATTACACTACTTATTATAATTTTGACAATGTCACTTATTTATAATAAAAGAAAATATAAATAGTCAAAAAGATGTGTTTGATAAAAACACCTTTTGAATTTTTGGTATGTTATTATTTGAGGGGTCATGTAATTTTTATGTTATTTATTGAGTGCTCAGGTATTTTTTATGTAAAGTGAAGGAAAAGGAAAAAAATAAAGAAAAGGCAAAGCATGGGCCATCCTAGCCATCTTGGAAACCTAACTTTATAAATAAAAAAATTCTAAAAAATAAGAGGGCATTAAAAAAACTAAACAAATATAAGAGGGCATTAAAAAATAAACCAACATAAGAGGGCATTACAATGCCCCCCTGAGGTATTGACCAATGTTTTGACTAGTCATTCTAGAGGGCATTATAAATTAATTAAAAAAAACCTTGGAAACTCACCTTTGTTTGTGCAAGAGATCATATGTGCCAAAGTTGAGGTCATTTGGAGGTGGTCAAAAAAATGACTGCATTCCGGGTGGCCATTTGGTTTAACTTAAGCCAGTTTTTGAACAATGATTTTTCCCACCACCTCCAAATCACCCAAACTTTCTTGAACATGGTGACCCACATGTGCCAATCATGACTATGAAAGAAAATTTGGAAAAAGAATATTTTACAATGCCCCCGTGAGGTATAGACCGATGTTTTGACCAGTCAGTCTAGAGGGCATTATAAATTAACTAAAAAATAAAACCTTGGAAACCCACCTTTGTTTGTGCAAGAGATCATGTGTGCCAAAGTTGAGGTCATTTGGAGGTGGTCGAAAAAATGACCGCATTCCGGAGGGGCCATTTGGTCTAACTTAAGCCAGTTTTTGAACAAATATGATTTTTCCCACCACCTCCAAATCACCCAAACTTTCTTCAACATGGTGACCCACATGTGCTAATCATGACTATGAAAGAAAATTTGGAAAAAGAATATTTTACAATGCCCCCCTGAGGTATAGACTGATTTTTTTGACTAGTCAGTCTAGAGGGC
>NC_041380.1:1238327-1293540 GCF_002162155.2 Triticum dicoccoides
TAAGCCAGTTTTTGAACAAATGTGATTTTTCCCACCACCTCCAAATCACCCAAACTTTCTTGAACATGGTGACCCACATGTGCCAATCATGACTATGAAAGAAAATTTGGAAAAAGAATATTTTACAATGCCCCCCTGAGGTATAGACCGATGTTTTGACCAGTCAGTCTAGAGGGCATTATAAATTGGTTAAAATTTAAAAAAAATAAAACCTTGGAAACCCACCTTTGTTTGTGCAAAATATCATGTGTGCCAAAGTTGAGGTCATTTGGAGGTGGTGGAAAAAATGACCGCATTCCGGAGGGGCCATTTGGTCTAACTTAAGCCAGTTTTTGAACAAATGTGATTTTTTCACCACCTCCAAATCGCCCAAAATTTCTTGAACATGTTGACCCACATGTGCCAATCATGCCTATGAAAGAAAATTTGAAAAAGTATATTTTAGAATGCCCCCCTGAGGTATAGACCGATGATTTGACCAGTCAGTCTAGTGGGCATTATAAATTAATTAAAAAACCAAACAGAGAAGCCACTGGGCGAGTCGCCATGTGGGAAATTGAGCTTGGGTCTCATGGGTTGAAGTGTGTGCCATGTACTACGATCAATTCTCAGGCACTGGTTGACTTCATTAATGACTGGACAGAGATGCAGATGCCAGAAGAGTAACCAGACAACACGTATTGGACTATTCATTTTGATGGGTCCAGACAGTTGGAAGGCTCGGGGGCTGGAGTTGTGCTAACCTCTCCGCGAGGTGAAAATTTTTGTTATGTGTTACGGTTGATGTTTCCTTGCACTAACAACGCAGCAGAGTATGAAAGCTTGCTCCATGGTCTTCGAGTGGCAAAAAAGATGAGTTTGAGCCGGGTCAGATGTCTTGGCGACTCAGATCTAGTGGCTCAACAGGTATCAGGCAAGTGGGATTCCAAGGACCCTCTCATGGTGGCTTATCACTGGGAGGTTGATGCTGTTGCAGGGCACTTTAAAGGTTATCAGGTGGAGCACATTGACCGTTGAAAGAACGAAGTGGCTGATGCCTTAAGCCAGTTGGGGTCTCAGTGAAAGCCGGTACCACCTAACACATTTTTGGATTTTTTGCATAACCCCTCTGTCAAGTTGCCCACAGAAGAAGATTTGGTTGTTCCTGACCCGGAGGCGTAGTTGGTGGCGGCTCTTCATGTCATCCCAGATTGGGCAGTACCGTTCTTGGCTTACATGACCTGGGGAGAGTTGCCAGTAGATGAGACCCTGGCTCGATAGATAACCCGGCGGTCTAAGTCAATGACGATTTCAGATGGAGAATTATACCATCGCAGTGTCTCCGGAGCGTTTCAGCGGTGCGTTTCCCCCGAAGAAGGTCAAGAAATACTTCATGAGAACCATGAAGGCGATTGTGGTCATCACGCCGTGCCAAAATCTCTGGTGGCCAAGGCTTTTCGTCACGGTTTTTACTGGTTGACGGCTCACGCTAATGCAGAGGATCTGGTCAGCAGATGTGATGGATGTCAAAAGTTTGCACGACGAGCGCATGTGTCGGCTCAAGAGCTCCGGATGATTCCAATCACTTGGACGTTTGCGGTCTGGGGGCTTGACACGGTGGGACCTTTCAAAAGGTCTATGGATAAAAATACATATCTCTTGGTGGCAGTTGATAAATTCACTAAGTGGGTAGAGGCGGAGGCTGTGAGTAAGTGTGATGCAGCCACGGCGGTTCATTTCAAGAAAAAGGTGATCTTTCGTTTTGGTTTTCAACACAGCATTATGACTGACAATGGCACTAATCTTTCCCAAGGGGCTATGGAGGAGTTTTGTCAACGTGAGCACATCTGGCTTGATGTTTCTTCTGTAGCTCATCCCCAATCCAATGGTCAAGCTGAGAGAGACAATCGGGAAATTTCGAAAGGGCTCATACCCCGGCTTATGGTTCCTTTACAGCAAACGCCGGGTTGTTGGGTAGAGGAAGTACCCTCGGTGTTGTGTTGTATCAACACCACACCCAACAGGTCTAAAGGTTACACACCTTTCTTCATGGTTTATGGAGAAGAAGCAGTGTTGCCTAGTGACATCCGTCATGACTCGCCCCGTGTGGCAGCTTATGTTGAAGCTAATAATGAACAAGCCAGACAGGATGCACTTGACTTGTTGGATAGAGAAAGAGACTTAGCAGCGGCCCGATCAGCAATTTATCAACAGGACCTGTGTCGTTATCACAGCCGCCTGGTTAAGTCCAGGACTTTTCAGGAAGGTGACCTGGTGCTCCGGCTCATCCAGGATCTTTCAAATGCACACAAGTTATCCCCACCTTGGGAAGGACCATTTGTGGTCAGTAAGAACTTAAAGAACGGTTCATATTACCTCATTGACGTTCGAGAGCACAAAGACTCACGTAAATCAGAGGAAGAGACCCGCCGGCCGTGGAACATTGCTCAACTTCGGCCATACTACACCTGAGCCACCGGCTCTCATCATGTACATACTTTGACATTGTATATACCATGATAAGTAATAAAGTAAGACCATCGGTCTCTTTTATTTTTAAAGATTATGCATCTGTGTTATTTATTATTCTCAAAAGACTCTTAAGGAGCTGATCATATTTGAATCAAGTCTAACCTTTTTTGGTCCGGCTTATGATCATATTCGAATCTAGCTGCAATTATCATGGTCACTTGGGGGCTTCCTGTTCAAACATTGGTCGTATTCGAACCAAAGAGAACATAGCTGTCGGTACCCTCTTGATCGGCGCAACGCCAAAACCACTCGGGGCTATATGGTCGTATTCGAACCTTGGCTTAACCCCTTTGGTCCGGTTTACTGATCGTATTCGAATCAGAAGCCCCCAACATTTTGAATACAAGGCTGAATTATGCTTATTATCTGTTGTTTGCCTTTTAGTTTTTTGTTGCCTCAATATTACAAATAAGTAGCCTGGTCTTCTTCACCGGCTCGACTATTTGACAACACAGCTACCAAGGTATAAAGATCGTTGAGTATTCAAAAGCATTGACTTCTCATAAAGTTTGAATTATCAATTTCACCACCCGGGTTATTCAAGCCGGAGGTCTAAGGATCAAAAGGTACAAGGTATGGTTATTACTTATATGCAATTGCCTGCTGTATTAACTAAAAGAGTTAGTCTTAGCCCTTGTCCTTCGTTTATATCTGTTTCTGGTTCCTACTGTGGTAAACATATTGCCTATAAACCGGGTGTTTTAACCAGTTTGGTTTTAAGCCGCCAAGCCAGTTTTTTCTTTGTATCTACAGGAACAGAGTTCAAATATTGCAGAAACAAACATTAAATAGATGCATACAGTGGCATCAGGAAACACAGAATCACATAAGTGTTTTATGCGCGATGGCATAAGCAAAGCATACAGTGTTTTCACATCTAAGCTATTACAAGGCTTTATAAGCCCATGAATATGATCATTGTTCCTCCCTCGCTGGTTCACCACCTTCTGTTGGCTGGAAGTTGGGTTTTGACCAATCAAAACCATTCACGGCGACAAATTCGGCTTCATCATCGATCAGGCCGACCGAGTCAACTTCCGGGGTAAATGTGTCTACTCTTACCGGTGGAATCAAATATGTTACCTTGTACGAGGGAGTGGCCATCTTCTTATTTTCAGCATCAAAACCCGGCTGGTATTTGTCAATATTGGTGTCATCTCCTAGGGTAGTTGCCTGAGGTCGTACTCCGCGCATGCAGGCCATGAAGTCATCCTGCCCAAAAGGAGAACCATCTTCCTTCATGGTGGGATAGCCTCTGGCCACGTCCGCCGGGTCTAGGTCTGGCACCCAAGCTTTGGAGCGGCTCAGGGCAGTCAAAGCCCTGGCTCGCGCGCAGGAGTGCTTCACTTCTTGAAACCTGGCAGGCAGGATTGACAGTTTGTTCAGGACGTCACTGAGCCGGTTGGGTCCTTGGTTGACAGGAGAGATGGCGGCAAGACCCCGCTATGCGCCAATATACAGTTGTTCTACCAAAGTATACACTGCCTTCGGTTTAATCAAAGGGTCTTGGCTCAGATTTTTGCTTCGAGGGTCTGCACATATTTTATACACAAAGTCAGCTAGCGGTTTATACTCCCGATCAGCAGAAAGCACACAAAATTAAAGTTGGACGGCTTACCAAAGATGGAAGCCACCATTTGAGACACCCGGCCCTTTAACCCGTTCAGCCCTGTTGAGATCTCTTCAAGGGTTGTTTTGGCCTTCTCAGCACGTTGGGTCAGAAGAGTTTTTTCCTCTTCCCAAGTTTTCTTCTTGGCAGCGAAGCTGGTCTTTAAATTTTCCATCTCAGAGAGACTTATTTGTAGTTTTGAGTTAGCAGATTTGATTTCTGCTTCCTAACTCTCTAGTCGGGTCTTCCCATCAGTCAATTGCGAGTTCAATTCAGATAAAGCATTCTGCAAAACATTCAGGTGAGTCAGGATTTTGTTTCAAATTCAAAGAGCGAGATTCAAGTCTCAAGTACTTTACAAAAACCACTTGACACTTGGGGGCTAATGTATGCCAAATCAATTTTTTATGACTCTAAAGACATATTTAAGTCCCAAGTCCCTTACAAAGTAACAACACTTGGCACTTGGGGGCTAATGTATGAAGTTCAGCAAGTTTCTCAAGGTTAAGCCGGAGTATTAAGTCCTTTGAATATGGTACCAAACAATTTAAAGTACTGGTTCATTTATGATCAAAATGAACCGGCCCTTGGGGACTACAGGTGAAGCTTTGTTCTATTGAGTTCGAGAGAAGTTTCAAAGGTAAAGGTCTCGGTCTATATTATAAAGTCTATAGATCATTCCGGTTTTCTCATAAATCTGAAGACTTGGGGGCTGAAGGAATATAGATAAGCCGGAAGAACGTACCTCGTATTTCAACTGCAGCTGTATGACCATTTCAATCTCAGAGTCGCGACTAGAGTGTACATGGTTAAGATAGCCGGATAGAATATCATTGGCATTTAGATGGTCATAGTTGGAAACATCAAAGCGAACTTTTTGCCTCTCCAATGCCTCTTGTTTTGCAGTACATCGAGCCAGCACGGTTGGATTCCCTGGTTCAATAAAGCGGCTCCCGGTGATCTAAATGACTTGTGCAGACGATGATGGTGGGTTGGCTAAGCTTGATGGTCCAGTAGCAGAAGGGTTCACAGTGGTCTCATCAAACGATGGCTCAACAGGATTTGCTTCTACATCAACAGGCGGGTCTGCTGGAGCGTCGGTTAATGGAGAAGATGGTCTAGCCGGGTCAGATGCAAGCACTGGCAGGTCTTCCACCAGTTTAGCTACCTTTGCTTTCTTGGATTTAGCTTGGCCACTAAAGAAAGTGTTGCAAGATCATCAATATAAAGATACAATTTGAACAAACCGGAAAATATGAGGATTGTTCATTACCCAGGGGCAGTCTTGAAGGCTGGAAATTGCTTCTGCGATGAGTCGGCAGAAGAGTGAGACACCTCCTGAAAAGATAAAATACAGTTAAAAGTAATACAAGGACGAGGATCTAGTAAAAAGAGTTAAAGGCAGAAAGAAGTAAACCTCATTCGGACGCTTCTGAGGAGTTTTTGGGAGAACGACAGCCGGCTCATCTTCAGTCCAAGCTTGGCGGCGGCCTTCATGTTGCTGTTTTTTCAAATGAAAGTTGGGATCCAAGTGAGCTAAAGGGTTAGAAAACCTTACTTTACGGATCACTCGTCAAACTTTTTGTCTTGGCAAGGGCTCTGAGTCAGAGGAAATGATAGTTACCTCTGCTTCCACAGATTAACATGACCCAGTGACATCCTGGTAATGATCAGTGTCAATAAGATTGTCAAAAAATTGTCCAAGGGAATCAAGGGCTACCTCCGAGTCAGATGTATCATCAAGCTTCATCCAATCTTCAGCAGTACTCTTTTTCTTCTTTTTCGACCTCCGGGTAATTTTCTTGGCGTTTATGGCGGCGGCTTTCGCTTTCTTGGCCGCCTCATGGTCATACTTAACTTTCAAGAAGTCAGAGTTGGCTTGCAGACAGGTAAAAACAAGGTAAAGAGTCAGGCAAGTATTAAAACAATACGGCTGGAAAAATACAAAAGAGAGAAATAATGACATCCTTACTTTTGGCACCGGGTTAAGCTGGCAGAAGGGGTTTAACCCGATGACACTGCAATCTTCATATTTCCTGTTCACCAAAAGAGTTGACATTGAGACAATATCTTCTTTTGTCAATTGAACGGGGCTATGACAAAGAGAGTCATCCGGGCCTCCACCATACTCATACATCAGCTTTGATCGGCGGCTCAAAGGGATGACCCGCCATGAGATCCAGCAGCGGGCCAGATCAACTCCAGTTAACCCGTTCCCCAATAGAGAATTGATCCTTTTGATAGATGGTATCAGCCTCTTGCGTTCAGTGACGGTAAGTTTATCAGGAAGCGCGAACTTGGAGTCAAGACAATTGTGGCGATAACCTGACAGTGGATTCTTGTTTACTGGTGAAATGTCCTGGCAGTAGAACCAAGTCAAGTTCCAGTCCTTTGGATGACTTGCTAAGACAATGAGGGGGAAGACGACACCCTGCCGGTGCTGAATCAATATGCCTCCGAGCTGTAAGCCAAGGCCGTTGGTGCACTCGTTCTGCCGGTTTAGATAAAAGTATTCTGTAAACAACTCCACGGTCGGCTCTTGTTGAAGATATACCTCACAGAGCACTTGGATGTTACAGATGTTAGATATGGAGTTGGGCCAGATATCTTGAGGGTGGAGCTTGAAAAAGTGGAGGACCTCTCTGAAGAACTTTGAGCTGGGCGGTGAGAAGCCACAGTTCATGTGGTCAGTAAAAATGATCACCTCACTGTCTCTTGGATTGGGCCGTTCTTCTTCCGGGTCAGGGGCACGGTAAAACATGACAGTTTAAGCTGGCAGAAATCCTATGGTGAAGAACTCCTTTAAACGTTCCTCAGTTATGGTTGAGGGAACCTAGTTATAGATGGTTGGTATTTTGGACGGCATGATGTGCAAGGAACTGAAAAGAAAAGCAACATGTTGTTTCAGTTTAATGGTGAGATTAACAGTTAAGGAATAAGGATGAAAAACATGTAATGGCGGCTTATGTTGAGGGATAATGACATGTAAAGGGAAATTAAGCCGGCATGATAAGCCGCCATGACTACAGATATTTGAAGAAGGCAAATTCAGCTAAGTATTGAGACAAACAAGTTTCCTACATTGCTTGGTATTATTCTAGATCAAAATAGTTGTTCAAAATGAAAACAATTCTAGACCTAAAAAGTTCAGTACAAAGGAGTCACTAAGTTCTGAAGGAGCCTTTTTAATCAGAGAAAGAGATCTGTGGGTCAAGAAAACATACAAAAACACTACCGCGCGAGCATATATATGACTTTTTGGATCACAAAAAGATGGCGGTGGAAGAACTATGATGAAAACACTACCGCGCGAGCATATATATGACTTTTAGGATCTTGGAAACCCTAATGCAGATCCGAGAAACAAAGGAAAGAAAACTTAGGGTTGCAAGTCTACTGCGGAGGTCGCCGCGTTTTCTCTGATCGGTTCAGGTTGATGGAGCGGCCAAAGTCGACGGAGACGGAGATGAGGCGTGGCGGCAACAGAACTCGAGCAGCAGAGGGTTTGCGCGAGGAAGAAGACGGAGCGAGAGAGGAGAATGAGAAGGCCTAGGCGTGCCTATTTATAAGGAAAAGATGCGAACAGACAGGCGCGAAGATCAAGGAAGAACTGAATAAATGGTTATCTAGCTATACAGGCGCCTCGATTCTTGGGAAATATTAAAGATAAAAGATTTGTTGGACGATGACGTCATGAAAGTTTTTTGCATTTTCAAGAGGTGACGTCACGGCGGGTTACAAGAAAATTTTAGCGAAGATAAGAAGATGGATTTTTTTTCTAAGTATTAAAGATTGACAAAGAACGAAGTTCAAAGTCAACCTGGGGCCTAATGTTGGGGATATTACCATTAGTTATGACCCACCCAGGAGGGGCCGGGTCAGCCCCAATGGCGGGTTACACAAGAAGCCCAGCAAACTTTCAAGATTATAGTTTATTAAGTCTTATAGAAGGCGGTTTAAGGCCCGATATTGTGAACCGCCATATGTAAGGAAAGACTTTTAAAGAAACGCATGTAAAGGAAGTCACTGAGCCGGACACGATTATGAGCCGGTCGGGACTCTGTAGGCCACCGGGTGTCAACGCATGTATATAAGGGGACGACCCAGTGGCGGCTTAGGGCAAGAAACAACAAGTCGAGAACCAAGTCAGTGAGTTGAGCCTCTTGCTGATCGAAATCCCAGCAATTCCAATGCCAACTAGACGTAGGCTTTTACCTTCATCGTAAGGGGTCGAACTAGTATAAAACTCTCTCGTGTCCTTTGTCCTGATTAACCCCTTTAAGCTTCCTAGTGCGATGGCCCTATGACTGAGTCCTTGCTCTAGGACATCTGCCGTGACAATTCCACGACAGGAACCATGTATATATTTACAGAGAATACAATGCCCACGGGCCCAACTTGTTGATAACTATTCATGACATCATATCACGCTTGCCCGGTTTGCTATTTCCAACCTTTGGTTAGCGAGCCGCCCGCGTCTTGGGGAACGGTTTTATTGGCACATCTTGTCAGGGCAGAGACCGTGTTCCCTTATTTACGGGATTTTCATCAATGCTGGCGTAGGTAACCCAACGGTCCCCTGGGTACATCTCCTTGGAGATAGGTAAGTTTAGAGACCCAAGGGGAAACGCCCAGTATTTGGGGGCTTTATATAGAGATCCAGTCTCATCTTCTTCCCTTGCGCGTGCTCCTTCCTCATCCCCGGCCACCCCAAGTTCCAACCCTTGGGTTCCAATCGCCACCAGCCTTAGTCATGTTCAGATCCAACCGTCAGGGCCGGTGGTGGCTTCTTCTGTCATAGAGGAGGATATTGCGAAGCTCCACATAGCGAGGTATCTGACCCCGGAAATCTTTCATCGGCTTCTGGCACAAGGGCAAGTCATACCGACCCCCAGATCTGGCGAGAGGGTAGTATTTGTATCCCACTTCCTTCACGGGCTAGGGTTCGTACTTAAACCTTTCGTCCGGGGGCTCATGTTCTACCATGGGCTAGATTTTAACGATCTGGCCCCGGACTCTGTTCTCCTCATCACAACATTTATTGTCACGTGTGAGGACTTACTCCGGACTCCTTCGCATTTGGTTTATGTCTCAAGACCTTTGGTGTGAGGCTGCAAGTGGCAGAGGAGGAGCAGGCGGAGTGCGGCAGCGTCATAATAGGCAAGCTGGCCGGCGCGGTATGGCCTGAAGGATCTTTCACCAAATCTCCCGACCTATGGCAGCAGGAGTGGTTTTTATATCAACGAGCCGCGGGGCTCCAAGTTGGCGGCTACACCCGCGTTCCGGCCCGGCCCTCCAATTCAGCTTGCTTCATGGATCAACGAGGGATTGGACTTTGGATCCGTCAATGAAGTCCTGACTCTGCAAAGTCGCATCCGAAGCCTTAACGAGAAGGACATCGATCTTGTAAACGTCGTTCAAGTAATGCTGGTCCGTCGTATCTTGCCATGTCAGCGGCGGCCTATCCGTATGTGGGAGTTTAACCCAGAAGGGAGGCAGAACCTACAACACTTCTTCGGCACTACACACGAAGGAATGTGGAAATTGTACTTTGGGGAACGAGGCCAATGGCCGGACACTACCGAAGACGTTGGCCTTGACTGCAATCGTCCGGCTACTTTGGTAAGTACTCGAGCACCTTCCATTCGAGCATCTTTTAATGAGATATTGAACAACCCGTCCCTGTTCAGGGCTGGATAAAGAAAGCGGTGCTAATCTGGTGTCCGGCGCCTCTTCCCGAAGACCCTACGACCGCCCTGTTGACGATAATCCTGATTCCAGCACCGTACCAAGTGGCTGCGTTCGGGGAAACCGAAATCCTTTTGCCCAAGGGCAAGGGTGCAGAGGGAGTCCTCCATGGCAAGAAGAGGGCTGCTTCCGAAGATCAGGAGGGGCAGCCTTCCAAGAGAGGAAAAACGCCATCATCGAGCGGCTTGGGCCAGGTGAGTGAGGCTGCCGTAGAGCTTGATGACAAGGACGAACCTCGAGGCAAACCGTAAGTGAAGCTGGGGCACTTTAAACGTACCTCGTTCTTTTCCCACTAGTGAAGTGATCCTGTGTTCATCCACGCAGGTTAACGCCTGGTGTTTCTCAATCGTCCTCCTCCTTAGGAGATCTTCTTCCGCAGATGATGGAGAGTGACACGCCTCCTCCGGCCTCATCACCCAACTGAGGAGATGATACCGAGGTATTGTCCCAAAGGGCACCCGAAGGCGGTGCTTCCGTCACTCGGGGTTCCGGGCTCGAGACTGGCGTCCCTGAACCATCCGGTTAACAGCCGGAGACGGTTCTGGAGGTAAGCAAGAGGGTTCCTTCACAGGAATGCCGTACTCCGGTGGTGGGTTCTGAAGACTCAGGAGCTCTGGAAATGCTGACGGACATGCTACGACGAGCGTCCATTTCAGAAGAGCACCATTTTTTATGTTTACGGCGGTCGAAAGGGTTCTATCCACGAAGAGTGGGTAGAACGAGGCCTTCACGAGCCTTCTAAGAGGTTTTGAGGTTTGTGATGTAAATTTCTCAATTGAATTTTATTGACAGAATGCACCTGTGGTATATGGAGTAGCCCCTGAGACTCGGATTGTCTTCCGAAGGAAATGATCGTAGGATCAAAGAGATATGGTCAGGTATTAACCTTGGTTTAATTTTAAATACAGGCTGCTTCCCCTCCTATGGCTGCCCGAGAAACGGAAGTGGCCGAACTGCAGCGAAAGCTGGATATTGTGGAGGATGACGTTGTGTTGATCTAGAAGCGTCTTGACGACTCGCAAGGTGTGTATTACAAGCATTCTTTACACCAGTGTGCTTGATGCGGGAAAGAGCTTTATATGAAATGTGCATGAAGTGTAGATGATGCTGCCGCCGTGGAGGCTCTTCGGGCGGAGCTAATCCGGGCCAAGGAGTTGTCCCGGTTTAGTGATGCTGCTGCTGAAGGAGCATCGGTTGAACTAAAGGCCGAACAAGTTGCGCGATGCGAGGGCGAGGAGAAGATATCCAGGAGCACGTCTTCTCAAGGAAGAGATCGTGTTCCCTTATTTACGGGATTTTCATCAATGCTGGCGTAGGTAACCCAACCGTCCCCTGGGTACAACTCCTTGGCGATAGGTAAGTTTAGAGACCCAGGGGGAAACGCCCAGTATTCGGGGCCTTTATATAGAGAACAAGTGTCATCTTCTTCCCTTGCGCTTGCTCCTTCCTCATCCTCGGCCACCCAAAGTTCCAACCCTCGGATTCCAATCGCCACCAGCCTTGGTCATGTACGGGTCCAACCGTCAGGGCCGGTGGTGGCTTCTTCTGTCATAGAGGAGGATATTGCGAAGCTCCACATAGCGAGGTATCTGACCCCGGAAATCTTTCATCGGCTTTCCGCACAAGGGCAAGTCATACCGACCCCCATATCTGGCAAGATGGTAGTATTTGTATCCCACCTCCTTCACACGCTAGGGTTCACGCTTAACCCTTTCGGCCAGGGGCTCATGTTCTACTATGGGCTAGATTTTCATGATCTAGCCCCGGACTCTGTTCTCCTCATCTCGACATTTATCGTCATGTGTGAGGCCTTACTCCGGACTCCTCCGCACTTTGGTTCATGGCTCAAGACCTTTGGTGTGAGGCTGCAGGTGGCAGAGGAGAAGCAGGGGGAGTGCGGCAGCGTCATAATAGGCAAGCTGGCCGGCGTGGCATGGCCCGAAAAATCTTTCACCAAATCTCCCGACCTATGGTAGCAGGGGTGCCGCGGGGCTCCAAGTGGGTGGCTACACCCGCGTTCCGGCCTGGCCCTCTAATTCAGCTTGCTTCATGGATCAACAGGGGATTGGACTGGGGATCCGTCAATTAAGTGCAGACTCCGCAAAGTCGCATTCCGAAGCCTTACCGAGAAAGGCATCGATCTTGTAAACGTCGCTCAAGTAATGCTGGTCCGCCGTATCTTGCCATGTCAGTGGTGTCCTATCCGTATGTGGGAGTTTAACCCAGAAGGGCGGCACACCCTACAACACTTCTTTGGCACTACGCGCGAAGTAATGTGGAAATTGTATTTTGGGGAACGAGGCCAATGGCCGGACACTACCGAAGACGTTGGCCCTGACTGCAATCGTCCGTCTACTTTGGTAAGTACTCGAGCACCTTCCATTCAAGCATCTTTTAACGAGATATTGAACAACCCGTCCCTGTTCAAGGCTAGATAAAGAAAGCGGTGCTAATCTGGTGTCCGGCGCCTCTTCCCGAAGACCCTACCACGGCCCTGCTGACGAGAATGCTGATTCCAGCACTGTACCAAGTGGTTGCATTCGGGGAAACAGAAATACTTTTGCCCAAGAGCAAGGGTGCAGAGGGAGTCCTCCATGGCAAGAACAGGGCTGCTTCCGAAGATCAGGAGGGGCAGCCTACCAAGAGAGGAAAAACGCCATCGTCGAGCGGCTTGGGCCGGGTGAGTGAGGCTGCGGTAGAGCTTGATGACGAGGACGAACCTCGAGGCAAACCGTAAGTGAAGCTGGGGCACTTTAAACGTACCTCGTTCTTTTCCCACTAGTGAAGTGATCGTGTGTTGATCCACGCAGGTTAACGCGTGGTGTTTGTCAATCGTCCTCCTCCTCGGGAGATCTTCTTCCGCAGATGATGGAGAGTGACACGCCTCCTCTGGCCTCATCGCCCAATTGAGGAGATGATACTGAGGTATCGTCCCGAAGGGCACCCGAAGGCGGTGCCTCCGTCACTCGGGGTTCCGGGCTCGAGACTGGCGTACCCGAACCGTCCGATTAACAGCCAGAGACGGTTCTGGAGGTAAGAAAGCGGGTTCCTTCACAGGAATGTCGTACTCCAGCGGTGGGTTCCGAAGACTCAGGAGCGCCGGAAATGCTGACGGACATGCTACGACGAGCTTCCATTTCAGAAGAGCACCATTCTTTGATGTTTATGATGGTCGAAAGGGTTCTATCCACGAAGAGTGGATAGAACGAGGCCTTCACGAGTCTTCTAAGAGGTTTTGAGGTTTGTGATGTAGCTTTGTCAATTGAATTTTATTGATAGAATGCACCTGTTGTATATGAAGTAGCCCCTGAGACTCGGATTGTCTTCCGAAGGAAGCGATCATAGGATCAAAGAGATATGCTCATGTATTAACCTTGGTTTAATTTGGAATACAGGTTGCTTCCCCTCCTACGGCTGCCCGAGATACGGAAGTGGCCGAACTACAGCGAAAGCTGGATATTGCGGAGGATGACGTTGCATTGATCAAGAGGCATCTTGACGACTCACAAGGTGTGTATTTCAAGCATTCTTTACACCAGTATGCTTGATGCGGGAAAGATCTTTATATGAAATGTGCATGAAGTGTAGATGGTGCTGCCGCTGTGGAGACTCTTCAGGCGCAGCTAATCCAGGCCAAGGAGCTGCCCCGGTTTAGTGATGCTGCTGCTGAAGGAGCATCGGTTGAACTGAAGGCCGAACAAGTTGCGCGATGCCACGGCGAGGAGAAGATATCCACGAGCGCGTCTTGTCAAGGAAGAGATCGTGTTCCCTTATTTACAGGATTTTCATCAATGCTGGCGTAGGTAACCCAACCATCCCCTGGGTACAACTCCTTGGCGATAGGTAAGTTTAGATACCCATGGGGAAACACCTAGTATTCGGGGCCTTTATATAGAGATCCAGTCTCATCTTCTTCCATTCTGCTTGCTCCTTCCTCATCCTTGGCCACCCCAAGTTCCATCCCTCGGGTTCCAATCGCCACCAGCCTTAGTCATGTCCGGATCCAACCGTCAGGGCTGGTGGTGGCTTCTCCTGTCATAGAGGAGGATATTGCGAAGCTCCGCATAGCGAGGTATCTGACCCCGGAAATCTTTCATCGGCTTCCGGCACAAGGGCAAGTCATACCGACCCGCAGATCTGGCCAGAGGGTAGTAATTGTATCCCACCTCCTTCACACGCTAGGGTTCGCGCTTAACCCTTTCATCCGGGGCCTCATGTTCTACTATGGGCTAGATTTTCACGATCTGGCCCCGGACTCTGTTGCCCTCATGTCGACATTTATCGTCACGTGTGAGGCCTTACTCCGGACACCTCCGCAGTTTAGTTTGTGGCTCAAGACCTTTGGTGTGAGGCTGCGGGTGGCAGAGGAGAAGCAAGCGGAGTGCGGCAGCGTCATAATAGGCAAGCTGGCCAGCGCGGTATGGCCCGAATGATCTTTCGCCAAATCTCGCGACCTATGGCAGCAGGGGTGGTTTTATATCAATGAGTCGCGGGGCTCCAAGTGGGCGGCTACACCCGCGTTCCGGCCCGGTCCTCCAATTCAGCTTGCTTCATGGATCAACAAGGGATTGGACTGGGGATCCGTCAATGAAGTGCAGACTCTGCAAAGTCGCATCCGAAGCCTTACCGAGAAGGGCATCGATCTTGTAAACCTCATTCAAGTAATGTTGGTCTGCCGTATCTTGCCATGTCAGCGGCGGCCTCTCCGTATGTGGGAGTTTAACCCAGAAGGGCGGCACACCCTACAACACTTCTTCGACACTATGCGTGCAGTAATGTGGAAATTGTATTTTGGGGAACGAGGCCAATGGCCGGACACTACCGAAGACGTTGGCTCTGACTGCAATCGTCCGGCTACTTCGTTAAGTACTCGAGCACCTTCCATTCGAGCATCTTTTAATGAGATATTGAACAACCTGTCCTTGTTCAGGGCTGGATAAAGAAAGCGGTGCTAATTTGGTGTCCGGCACCTCTTCCCGAAGACCCTACCACCGCCCTGCTGACAAGAATGCTGATTCCAGCACCGTACCAAGTGGTTGCGTTCGGGGAAACAAAAATCCTTTTGCCCAAGGGCAAGGGTGCAGAGGGAGTCCTCCATGGCAAGAAGATTGCTGCTTCCGAAGATCAGGAGGGGCAGCCTTCCAAGAGAGGAAAAACGCCATTGACGAGCGGCTTGGGCCGGGTGAGTGAGGCTGCCATAGAGCTTGATAACGAGGAAGAACCTCGAGGCAAACCGTAAGTGAAGTTGGGGCACTTTAAACGTACCTCGTTCTTTTCCCACTAGTGAAGTGATCCTGTGTTCATCCACGTAGGTTAACGCTTGGTGTTTCTCAATCGTCCTCCTCCTCGGGAGATCTTCTTCTGGATATGATGGAGAGTGACACGCCTCCTCTGGCCTCATCGCCGAACTGAGGAGATGATACCGAGGTATCGTCCCGAAGGGCACCCGAAGGCGGTGCCTCCGTCACTCGGGGTTCCGAGCTCGAGACTGGCGTCCCCGAATAGTCCGATTAACAGCCGGAGACAGTTCTGGAGGCAAGCAAGCGGGTTCCTTCACAGGAATGCCGTACTCCGGCAGTGGGTTCCGAAGACCCAGTAGCGCCTGAAATGCTGACGGACATGCTACGACGAGCGTCCATTTCAGAAGAGCACCATCCCTTGATGGTTACGGTGGTCGAAAGGGTTCTATCCATGAAGAGTGTATTGAACACGGCCTTCACGAGTCTTCTAAGAGGTTTTGAGGTTTTTGATGTAGCTTTGTCAATTGAATTTTATTGACAGAATGCACCTGTTGTATATGTAGTAGCCCCTGAGACTCGGATTGTCTTCCGAAGGAAGCGATCGGAGGATCAAAGAGATATGCTCAGGTATTAACCTTGGTTTAATTTTAAATACAGGCTGCTTCCCCTCATGTGGCTGCCCAAGATACGGAAGTGGCTGAACTGCCGCGAAAGCTGGATATTGCGGAGGATAATGTTGTGTTGATCAAGAGGCGTCTTGACGACTCGCAAGGTGTGTATTTCGAGCATTCTTTACACCAGTGTGTTTGATGCGGGAAAGAGCTTTATATGAAATGTGCATGAAGTGTAGATGGTGCGGCCGCCGTGGAGGCTCTTCGGGCGGAGCTAATCCGAGCGAAGGAGCGGGCCCGATTTAGTGATGCTACTGACGAAGGAGCATCGGTTGAACTGAAGGTGGAACAAGTTGCGTGATGCCAGGGCGAGGAAAAGATATCCACGAGCACGTCTTGTCAAGGCAGAGATCGTGTTCCCTTATTTACGGGATTTTCATCAATGCTGGCGTAGGTAACCCAACCGTCCCCTGGCTACAACTCCTTGGTGATAGGTAAGTTTAGAGACCCATGGGGAAACGCCCAGTATTCGGGGCCTTTATATAGAGATCCAGTCTCATCTTCTTCCCTTGCGCTTGCTCCTTCCTCATCCCCGGCCACCCCAAGTTCCATCCCTCGGGTTCGAATCGCCACCAGCCTTAGTCATGTCCGGATCCAACCATCAGGGACGGTGGTGGCTTCTTCTGTCATAGAGGAGGATATTGCGAAGCTCCGCATAGTGAGGTATCTGAGCCCGAAAATCTTTCATCGGTTTCCGGCACAAGGGCAAGTCATACCGACCCCCAGATCTGGCAAGAGGGTAGTATTTGTATCCCACTTCCTTCACGGGCTAGGGTTCGCGCTTAACCCTTTCGTCCGGGGGCTCATGTTCTACTATGGGCTAGATTTTCACGATCTGGCCCCCGACACTGTTCTCCTCATGTCGACATTTATCGTCACGTGTGAGGCCTTACTCCGGACACCTCCGCACTTTGGTTTGTGGCTCAAGACCTTTGGTGTGAGGCTGCAGGTGGTAGAGGAGAAGCAGGCGGAGTGTGGCAGCGTCATAATAGGCAAGCTGGCCGGCGCGGTATGGCCCGAATGATCTTTCGCCAAATCTCCCGCCCTATGGCAGCAGGGGTGGTTTGATATAAATGAGTCGCGGGGCTTCAAGTGAGCGGCTACACCCGCGTTCCGGCCCGGCCCTCCAATTCAGCTTGCTTCATGGATCCACAAGGGATTGGACTGGGGATCCATCAATGAAGTGCAGACTCTGCAAAGTCGCATCTGAAGCCTTACCGAGAAGGGCATCGATCTTGTAAACGTCGTTCAAGTAATGTTGGTCCGCCGCATCTTGCCATGTCAGCGGCGGCCTCTCCGTATGTGGGAGTTAAACCCAGAAGGGCGGCAGACCCTACAACACTTCTTCGGCACTACGCACGAAGGAATGTGGAAATTGTATTTTGGGGAACAAGTCTAATGGCCGGACACTACCGAAGACGTTGGCTTTGGCTGCAATCGTCCAGCTACTTCGGTAAGTACTCGAGCACCTTCCATTCGAGCATCTTTTAATGAGAGGTTGAACAACCCATCCCTGTTCAGGGCTGGATAAAGAAAGCGGTGCTAATCTAGTGTCCGGCGCCAATTCCCGAAGACCCTACGACCGCCCTGCTGACGAGAATGCTGATTCCAGCACCGTACCAAGTGGCTGTGTTCGGGGAAACAGAAATCCTTTTGCCCAAGGGCAAGGGTGCAGAGGGAGTCCTCCATGGCAAGAAGAGGGTTGCTTCCGAAGATCAGGAGGGGCAGCCTTCCAGGAGAGGAAAAACGCCATTGTCGAGCGGCTTGGGCCGGGTGAGTGAGGCTGCCGTTGAGCTTGATGATGAGGACAAACCTCGAGGCAAACCATAAGTGAAGCTGGGGCACTTTAAACGTACCTCGTTCTTTTCCCACTAGTGAAGTGATCGTGTGTTGATCCATGCAAGTTAACGCCTGGTGTTTCTCAATCGTCCTCCTCCTCGGGAGATCTTCTTCCGGAGATGATGGAGAGTGACACGCCTCCTCCGGCCTCATCGCCCAACAGAGGAGATGATACTGAGGTATCGTCCCGAAGGGCACCCAAAGGCGGTGCCTCCGTCACTCGGGGTTTCGGGCTCGAGACTGGCGTCCCCGAACCGTCCGGTTAACAGCCGGAGACTGTTCTGGAGGTAAGCAAGCGGGTTCCTTCACAGGAATGTCGTACTCCGGCGGTGGGTTCCGAAGACCCAGGAGCGCCGGAAATGCTGACGGACATGCTAGGACGAGCGTCCATTTCAGAAGAGCACCATTCCTTGAAGGAGAATAAAGCCTTAACGACTGAACTGGAAAAGGCCCGACAGGAGGCAAGAGAAGCGCGATCAGACTCCGGAGCACTCCGTGAGGAGGTTCGGTAGGCGAAAGAGATATTGGCTGGAAAGCCTTTTCTGCTGCAGACTAAGTTCGGTGACCCGCACTATGCTCAGCTGAACCAAGTGTGGAGTTCTCTGGACGAGTATTTGGACTTGCCCAAGAGTTCTTCCGATGCACCATGGTATTACCAAGCGCGAGCTAGATATGCAACGGAGAAGCTTTTTTGGGCACCGTTTGGTGTGTCAAATGCCCGTTGTTGCTCAGTGAATAGATGTCCCAATGGGCCGAACTTCATAGGGTATCTGGCGCTGCCATGAAGGATGTCATAGTCCGACTATGGCCGACAGAGCCTGCGCCGAAAAGATATTTCGGTTTGGTGCAGAAGCTTGTCGATGCAGTGCCGTGAATCGATGCTGTGAAGCGATCGGCGTGCATTGAAGGTCCACGGATGGCCCTTGCCCGAGTCATGACATTCTAGGGGAAATGAAGGCCATCGATGTCGCGACGAAGGGTCCGCCCAAAGGCGAGGACCGTCTGAAACTAGAGCACTATTTCGAAGACGTCCTGGAGGCTGCCCGCTTGATTGAGGGCCAATGCTCAAAGAACATAATGTTCGAGTGAGGTGTATGATGATTGTAAAAGACAACTTTATAGTTAATCTATTTATGTTTTGCTCAAAAATCTTGAATTCCTCCTGTGCGGTCGTTGTAATATAATCTGAAAGTTTTCCAGTCGTCGGCTTCAGCCCCCTGGTAGGAAGTATGGGGGTGTTCGAAAAAGAAATTAATCACTCTTTATCCAACGTCTTGGTCCATCAAGGAGGTGATAATGCGGCGAACCAGGCAATCGGACTATAATGCGTTAACACTTTCACTTAACCATAGGAGTTTTATGGTGGGGCTACGACATAGCCCCTGTTGTGTGTGCGGTGTGTGGTGCCTTACAAATCTGACCTGAAAAAGATCCCTCGTATTACAAGTCGTCAAGTGGTTGACCAGCTCTCGCCGCATCATGACAGTTAGTTTTCGGCTTTCTCTACTGAGGTGCTCATACGGTCTAGGCCAGGGCACAATCGCAGTAGTTCTCCCTTTACTACCCTAGCCGATAGAGTAGAACGTAGGGTAGCAAACACAGGAGCCGGGCATCCCAACTATTGACCCAAGACAATGATTCGGAGCTGATGCATATAAGGCCAAACTTGCGACGCCGAAGTACGCTATAGAGTTGTTCGGAGTTTTACTGGCGACTCATTCGTTCCCATGGCGAGCCCCGGGCAGGGTGTGCCGAGGTGCATGTGCAAAGCAGCCATTGAGGCCATACTTTATTGTTGAAAGGGTATGAGAGATCGGTTTGGGTGAGACTTAATGAGAACGGAGCGATGTGCCGATGATAAATTTATGTCTGTGTGTGTGTCTATGTATATATATATAAGAGAAACCACGGACCCGGCTATTTGACATGCTTGTGGTCAGGATCAGAGTGAAAAGGGCATAGTATAGGCTCGGAATAAAGAGTGCGGTCTACAAAAATTAATTTTGGACCTCCTGTCGCACGTCTGTGTCGCCCATCCTCGGGGCAGGAGATTCTTAACGGAAGTAAGCCCTTAGGTGAGTATATGGATCCGGACTCCGATGGAGTCCGCTGTAGATGTTGTCTAGTTGGTCACCTATTCTTTAAGGATGATACAGACAAAATGAGAAAAACATATAAAAACATAACGGGAATGGTTGTAGGGTTGTCTGTATTGTGTTTCCGCCAAAGCTCATTGTATCTTGAGTGCGTAGTGATGTGCGCGTGGTGCAAGTTTCGCCAGTACAGTGGCTGGGTGGCAGGAGCCGAACTGCTATTTGTGTTTTGGGAGTGGTCGAACATCGGAGGGGAACTTTTTCTAGCCCCTGGTGGTCTGCTGGTGAGCCGATCCGTCGTCGTCTTTGCCATCCGATGGCCGCCTCCCCTTTTGATCAGCGTTAAGCTTGCCTGCCTGCTTGAAGACCCAATAGTTACGGTTGGTATGATTAGCTGGCCTATCAAGGTGACCATGAATCTGACAAGGTCGGTCTAATATCCTGTCAAGGGTGGATGGTCCATCCTGATTTTCTTTTAGTGGCTTCTTCCGTTGACCGGGCTTTGGATTGTGAAACCCGGTGTTTACCGCAGTGTCGCATATATTACTGCGACTCTTGTGTTCGGTTCGTCGTGGCTTGCCACTGCCATGTCGGATTTCGGAAGTGCCCGGGCCGCTGGCGTCGTTGCTTTTACAAGCAAGCCAGTTGTCTTCTCCCGCGCAGAAGCGGTTCATTAGAGCGGTAAGGGCTGTCATGGTTTTGGGTCCTTCCTGGCCGAGGTGGCGCACAAGCCATTCATCTCGAACGCTATGTTTGAAGCCCGCGTGGGCTTCTGCGTCCGGGTAGTCGACAATTTGGTTCTTTTTGACTAAGAACCTAGTCCAAAGCTCCCTAGCTGACTCGCCGGGCTCCTGGACAATGTGACTTAAGACATCGACGCATAATGGTCGGACATATGTTCCCTGGAAGTTGTCTCGAAAGGCATCTTCCAAATCTTCCTAGTTGCCAATAGAATTTTCTGGCAAACTATTTAGCAAGTACCGAGATGGCCCTTTTAGCTTGAGAGGTAGGTATTTAATGGCGTGGAGGTCGTCTCCGCGGGCCATGTGAATATGGAGGAGGTAATTCTCGATCCATACCGCGAGGTCTGTTGTCCCATCGTATGATTCGATATTTATGGGTTTAAACCCATCTTGAAATCCGTGTTTCATTACTTCGTCCATGAAGCAGAGGGGGTGTGCGGCTCCTCTATCTTGGGCCAAACTATGAAGCACCTCCGGTGGGCTCCGTTTACTGTGCTTGGACGGGGCATGGTCAGCTCTATAGTTTCCAAATAGGCAACCATCATCATCGTTCGGGGTATATCTTCATGATCTGTACATCGATCTTGTGCATCCTGCTCTACCCTCCGTGCCGGATGGGTTGGTATGGTGCTCTGCTAGGGTTGCTGCTTTGTCTAGACTGAACTGTGGTTGGCCCGCCGCATTGTTCGATGGTGGTATGGGCTCCATCACCCTGCCATCGTATTGAGGGAGACACCTACTCTTGGGGTGGCTTTTGTCTGGGCTACTAAGGCCGTATTCTTCGGCGGCCAAGACCTCGGTCATTGAGTAAGTCTTGTCTTGCTTGAAGCTGCAGTTGCTTCTTTCTTAAGCTCCTTGCAGTGGCTACAAGCCGGCGTTTAAAGAGCTCATGCTCGAGAGGTTCCTTTGGCACAGTAAAATCCTCGTTGCCGAGGATCTCCTCCTCCTCGGAGAGGGGGAGATAGTTGCTATCCTCCGAGTCCCCACATGTGGCCTATTCGTCAGGGCAGTCTTGCCCGCCTTCCTGTTTCTCCTGCTCGGATTCTACCTCAACAGGGTCTTCATTGTCCGGAGTATTGTTTTCTCTGGTGCTGGCAGTATCTTCTCTTGGGCGATGAGTCCTAGAGCATCGGTGTCCGGGCTGTGTACCAGGCGGTTTATCCTCGATCGGATCCTCCTTCTCATCGTCGAGAGCGCCGTAAGGTGTGTCTAACATACACACGTCATACTAGGAAGTGCTTATCCCGTGTCTAGCGGGTAGTAAGCTCTGGCCTTGCCCCTCATCGTCGTCCACACCGTCGATGTCTTCGGAACGGGGATAGGGTGTGTTGGTTACATCTTTAACAGTGGCTATGAAGTGGATGGCGGGTGGGAAACAAAATTCTCCGTTATCCGCCATAAGTTCGAACCGAACATAGTTCGGAGATGGGTCGTCCACGAGAGATAGGTTTTTTAGCGAGTTTAGTATGTCGCCCATGGGCGAGTGTGGGAAGACATCTACGATGCTGAACATGAAGATTGATAACCGATCGAGTTCACAGCTCGCAAGGTTCACAGCTTGACATCGGAGGCGAGTCCTGGGTTCCGTTGATGTAGATACCATACGAAGTAGAATGTATGTGTGGCACCAGCGCTGTGGAATCGGTAGCCCCCGTGATGTAGTTGAGCTTCGCATGTTTTGACGACTTGTACTGCTCGGGATTTGAGGCCGGAGCTGCTACTGGAGCTATCTCCTGGATGCGGCCTGATGACAGGTTTAATCCATGTTCATCGGGACGATAGGGAGCGGTTGCCGCAGTATCGAATCCGTCTAAGATCAAGTCTCCATGGATGTCCACAATGTAATTCAAGCTCCCGAATCTGACCTGATGGCCAGGGGCGTAGCTGTCGATCTGCTCCAGATGGCCAAGCGAGTTGGCCCGCAGTACGAAGCCGCCGAATACGAAGATCGGTCCGAGGAGGAAAGTTTCTCCCTGGACAATGTCATTACTGATGATCGAAGGGACCATCGAGCCTTCGGTCGACGGCACAGTGGAAATCTCAATGAAAGCACCAGTGTCGGTTTCAAAACCGGCAGAACTCGGGTAGGGGGTCCCGAACTATGCGTCTAGGATCGATGGTAACACGAGAAGGGGGACATGATGTTTACCTAGGTTCGGGCCCTCTCTATGGAGGTAATACCCTACGTCCTGCTTGATTGATATTGATGAATATGAGTATTACAAGAGTGGATCTACCACGAGATCATAATGGCTAAACCCTAGAAGTCTAGCCTATGTGGGTATGGTAATGAGTATATGTGGTGTCCTTGCCGGACTATCCCCTTCGGTTTATATAGACACCGAGGTGATCTAGGGTTTACATGGAGTTGGCATAAGAGGGAATCTTCGGCCTTCATGTTTTCACAGCGCATCTGTCCGGCCCATAGATAATAGGCCGGACGCCCAAGGACCCATTAGTCCAAGATTCCCTCAACGGGGTACATGATGTTTACCCAAGTCCGGGCCCTCTCTATGGAGGTAATACCCTACGTCCTGCTTGATTGATATTGATGAATATGAGTGTTACAAGAGTGGATCTACCACGAGATCGTAATTACTAAACCCTAGAAGTCTAGCCTATGTGGGTATGGTAATGAATATATGTGTTGTCCTTTTCGGACTATCCCCTTCGGTTTATATAGACGCCGAGGGGATCTAGGGTTTACATGGAGTCGGTTATATAACAAGGAATATTTGGTCGCCAAGCTTGCCTTCCACGCCAAGTAGAGTCCAATCTGGACACGGTGCAGTCTTCGGCCTTTATGTCTTCACAGCCCATCAGTCCGGCCCATGGATAACAGGTCGGACGCCCGAGGAGCCCTTAGTCCAGGACTCCCTCAGCATGTACTCCAGTGCCTCCCCGTCAAATTGAAGTAGCAATTTATGCTTTGGGTAGCTTTTGGTTGGGCGCTTGAGGCCGTGTTCTTCGGCTGCTAGGACATCTGTCCATTTTTCATCGAGCAGATCTTAGTCAGCTTGAAGCTGCTGCTGCTTCTTTTCAGGCTCCTTGCAGTGGCTATTAGCTGGCGCTTGAAGCGTCCTGCTCAAGAGGTTCCTTAGGCACGATGAAATCCTCGGTGCCAAGGCTCACCTCATCCTCAGAGAGCGGAAGGTAATTATCGTCCTCCGAATATTCATGCGTGGCCTGTTTACCAGGGCTAACCTTCACATCTTCCCGTTCATCTTGTTCATTAGCTGTATCGATGGGGTCTTTGTTTTCTTCGGCACCTTTTGGAGTTTTATCTTCTCCTGTGCTGGTGTTGTTGTGTTTACTGCGGCGTGACTTAGAGCGGCGCCGCTGACGTTGGCGTTTTGATTGTATTTCGGAAGCTTTATCCTCATCTGGATCTTCCTTGTCGTCGCTGTTGTTTCCCTTTGGTGCATCCACCATGTATACATCATACGAGGAAGTGGCCGTCCAGCGTCCGGTGAATGGCAGGTTCTGGGCCTCTTCTTCCGCGGGTTCGTCATCCGTACCGTCGATGTCCACGGAGTCATAATCAAGTTCGTCATTCAAATCCTTGACCATGGCTATGAACTGGGTGGCGGGTGGGAAGCAAAATTCTCCACCGTCAGCCCCTAGTTCGAGTCAGATATAGTTCAGATGTGAGTCCTCCATCAAGGACAGGTTCTTTAATGAGTTAAGCACATCACCCAAAGGCGAGTGCTGGAATATGTCTCCGGCGCTGAATTCGAAGATCGATAAACGATCAAGCTTGGCGTCCACGGGCTCACGTGGTTCGGAACTTGCGCTCGGAGACGAGTCTGGAGTACCGCTAACAAAGACATCGTGCGAGGTTAAGTCTATGTGTGGCTCCAACGCCGTGGAATCTGTGGTATTAGTGGTGGGGTTGATCCTCCCGTCCTTGGATGGTGCAGCTTGCTCCAGATCTAGGGCCAGAGCGGTTACAGGAGCAATCTCCTCGATGCGGCCTGATGACAGATTTAGGTCATGATCATCGGGGTGACCAGGAGCGGCTACCGCGGTCTCGACTCTGGCGAAGATCAAGTCTCCACGGATGTCCGCCACGTAGTTCAAGCTCCCAAATCTGACCTGATGGCCACGGGCGTAGCTTTCGATCTGCCCCAGATGTCCAAACGAGTTGGCCCGTAGTGCGAAGCTGCCTGTTGGTGTCAAAACCGGCGGATCTTGGGTAGGGGGTCCCGAACTGTGCATCTAAGGCGGATGGTAACAGGAGGCAGGGAACACGATGTTATACCCAGGTTCGGGCCCTCCTGATGGAGGTAAAACCATAAGTCCTGCTTGATTAATATTGATGATATGGGTATTACAAGAGTGGATCTACCACGAGATCAGAGAGGCTAAACCCTAGAAGCTAGCCTATGGTATGATTGTATGTTGTCCTACGGACTAAAACCCTCCGGTTTATATAGACACCGGAAAGGGCTAGGGTTACACAAGGTCGGTTACAAAGGAGGAGATATACATATCCATATTGCCTAGCTTGCCTTCCACACCAAGTAGAGTCCCATCCGGACACGAGGCGAAGTCTTAAATCTTGTATCTTCATAGTCCAATAGTCCGGCCAAAGGATATAGTCCGGCTGTCCGGAGGCCCCCTAATCCAGGACTCCCTCAGTAGCGCCTGAACCAGGCTTCAATGACGATGAGTCCGGCGCGCAGTATTGTCTTCGGCATTGCAAGGCGGGTTCCTCCTCCGAATACACCACAGAAAAATGTGAATACAAGGATAGTGTCCGACCCTGCAAAATAAGTTCCACATTCCACCGCAAAGAGAATAATATTTCCACAAATCTAATCTGACTTGTTTCGGCAACATGACATTATGTCATGGTCTGGTGATAATTTGAACTGTTTCCTTTAACTAGCCCCGCACATAACGCGAGGCAGTTCTTTGACACGTCTTGTCAAGGCGGAGATCGTGTCCCCTAATTATGGGATTCTCATCAATACGGGCATGGGTAACCCAACCGCGGCATCGATTATGGCACTTGGGGGATAAGCGAGTTTTACCAGGCTAGTGGGGGTGCATAGTTTCGGCCTCCCATATAAAGGGATAAGGATCCACCTTTTCATCCACGCCTTCTTCCTCCATTGCTCATCCATTTTCGCACACTCGAGCTCCAGCGCCCAAGTCCACATTTCCCACCTCAACCTACTCCAACCATGTCCGGAGCGGGAGGCAAGTGGATGGTCTATTCCGTCACGGAGGGACACATCAAGAAGCTGAGGAGAGCCAGATACCTGCCCGATGACATCGCGCACCGGCTCCCAGATGAAGGGCAGCTCATCCCCACCCCCAGGCCCCATGAGAGGGTAGTGTTCCTTACCCATTTCTTTCGCGGAATGGGATTCCCTCTCCACCCATTCGTCCGGGGGCTCATGTTCTACTACGGCCTGTGTTGTGGTTTTGTCACGGCAGATATCCTCGTGAAAGGACTTAGTCGTGGAGCCATCGCAATGGGTTAGCTTGAAGGGGTTAAAGAGGACACAGGGACGCAAGAGAGTTTATACTAGTTCAGCCCCTTCGATGAAGGTAAAAGCCTACGTCTAGTTGTGATGGAATTGATGGGGTTTGGGTGACTAGGGAGCAAACAAGCTTCGCCTAAGTCTCGAGTTGTTGTCTGTTGTTCCTGAACCGCCGCCGGGTCGTCCCCTTATATACATGGGTGACGCCCGTCGGTTTACAGAGTCCCAACACCGGCTCATATACGTGTTCGGTTTGGTCTCTACTTATTCCTAACTTACAATGCAAATTTACATACCGACGCCGGTTTACGGCTACAGGCCTTAAACCGATCATGGGCTTTAAGCCCTCATCTACCTTCATGGGCTTTAACATACTTAACTACTGATGAAGTTAACCCGGCCCAGATAGGCCGGTTTACGCCCAGTAGTAATATCCCCAACATTAGGCCCCAGATTGATTTGAACAGGTTCATGTCAATCCTTTAGCAAAAAACTTCATCTTCAACATCCTGTTGTAGTTGTTGAACCGTCGTGACGTCATCTTCTCTGGTCGTTGTAAACCGGCGTGACGTCACCTGTTATAAAGAAACTTATCCATGATACTTTTTTGTTTTAATAGGTCTGCGATAATTGAGGCGACAGCTTCATTTCCAAACCCACGGTCCCTTGATTTTCGCGCCTGACACATGTCCCTTCCCTTATAAATAGGACCGAAGGGTCATTTCTTTTTCCCCTTCATGCCCTTGTGCTTCGTCTTCCCCGCGACGTCCAGCTTCAGAGCTCCGCCGCCGTCGACGACCTCTGCTCCAACCTTGGCCGCTGCATCACCCTGATTGTACCAGAGCATCGCGGCGACCTTCTGTTTCTTCCTCGGCTCCGGTGAGTTCTTCACCTTTTCCTCCATAGATCCGTTCTAGGGTTTCCATGTTCCTCAGTGTTCATCGTCTACTTCGTACTCATATGATAGATCTTAGAGGAACCTGTGAACCTTTGCTCTATGTAGCGCTAGTTTTTAGCATCCGCCTTCACTTACATGCCTCAAGACAATAGATCTACCTGTCTCTCTGCCCATTGATTCGGTAATGTTCTTTTTTGAACCTTGAATATTTTCCTTCTTTTGTGAACTTGCTTCAGATCCGTCCCTGTAGAGAAATCTTGTGAAATCTGTTTCTGTACACTTACCCATCCGCAATCTCAACTGTTTGAATGCTTAGATCCGGCGGTTTAACTTGTTGTAGAAAAAATTAACAAACCGGTATATACCATTAGTCCCCTTGTTGAACCGCCAGATGTTGTTGCTTCATAAACTCCGGTTTAGATAGAGTTGTCTCTGGTTTAACATTGTACATACCAGTGTACTTTAATCAATGCATTCTTGAACTGGAATCACCTATCTTGTAGATTTCATCATGGCCAAGCAAGTATATGAGTGCAACTGGGTTCCTTCTCGCGTCACAGAGACTCAACTGAACAATTTAGTCCTGATCGACACTTTAGGCAGCAAAAACACCATCCATTGGAGGGTCCCTGGCAAAGAATGCCCTCCCACACCTCAAGAAGGGGAGGTTGTCGTTTTCGTAGATCACTTAGCCCGGGGCTTTAAGCCGCCCGGTTCTAAATTTTACTGGGATGTTTTGGCCGATTTTCAACTCCGCCCACAAGACACTGGCCCCAACTATGTTACAAACATGTGTCACTTCCAAGTGCTCTGTGAGGTGTTCTTTCAAGAGGAGCCCACAGTTGAGTTGTTCAGAGACTGCTTCCATCTAAACCGCCGCACTGAGTTCACTGACGGTTCCAATACAGAATTGGGTGGTGTGGCGATTCAGAAAAGGAAAGAGGTCACATACCCTCATGCCAAACTGCACAACCATCCCAAAGAGTGGAATCAAACATGGTTCTATTGCAAAGACACCTCCCTTGCTGGTGAAAATCCTTTGCCTGGCTTTCGTCCGGAGCGGCATAGCAATACACACCCCTTTCCGCAAAGGTTGACTACCAAGGAGAGAAGCAAATACGCTCCTCAACTGTCCAAGCTCAGAGCCTTCATGGCCAACGGTTTAACAGGGGTTGACCTCGCTCGCTGTTGGATATGTGGAGCATACTGCCCCTTAGTCAGCGCTTCGGTTTGATGTGCGAGTATACTGGCAGTGTTGATGACCCACTGCGACATGCTAACATCTAGCTCACCGGCGAAGAAATCACAGAGGCTGTGAATAAAATGCTGAATGAACCGGAACACGTCTGTGCTCGAACCGGCCTGCTTCCCTTCTGTGCCACCAACAAACTGCCAGCTATAAGAGTTTGATTTTTCCTTTTACTGAACCTGTTATTGATATATCTGGTCATTGTTTAATATCAATGTCTGTTTAAATAGGGTAATGATCCATTTTGGAGCAAGAAACTTCCACAGGAGACGCCAGAAAAAATAGACAAACTGGAACGACCAACCCGGCCAAAGACTAAAGTCGTGAAACGGCCTGCTCATAAAAAGAAAACCACTGCATCTTCTGATCCGGCCCCTGATGATGATGTGGGTAATCCGGACCTTGAGGTAGAGCTTGACTCACTTGGCCTATTTTTCATGCGCCTTATTGATGATGACATTTGTCAGGATGATGCCGAAGCCAGCCATGTTGATGTTGCAGAGGTAATTACTCTCTCTTCCGATTCAGACCCTTTGCCTTCACTAAAAATCCGTCAGGCAAACCGGAAGGTTAAATTTTCTCATCCTCTTGCTTACTTGGATCCCAAATTTCTTATGAAGACCCAACAGCACGAAGCTCGCCGCACAACCCGGCACAGGGGCCAGGTAGTTACCTCCGCCGGTTTACCGAACAGTCCGGTTCGGAAACGCCGTTCAGAGGTCTCTAATTTGCTTGTCAGTGTGTGTCCTAAAGCGGGCTGTTTTCGTCAACCTATTAATCCATCTGACTCCGATTATCAGGTTACTTCCCACTCATCCTCTGGCGAGTCATCGGCTACTCAGCTGCCACCGCTCAAAACGGTGCTTGGGTAAGCTATACTTATCATAATATTTCTGGTACATCACCTTGTACCATATGCTGTATTTGACTTTGTTATTCCTTTCAGGGCCAAGCCTAGGCTGAGCAAGAAGGCTCGCCTAAATAAAGCGGCCGAGGAGGACACCGTCCCTGAACCGGGTAAAACACCAGATCTTGAAGCGGCTATTCATGAAGATATACCCAATGATCCACCACAGCAGGATGATGATTATATTGCTGAAGAAAGGCCTATTGACGCCTCAGGCCCTGTCAACCAGCCCACAAGCCCTATCCGGTTTGGGAGATCCACCAGTCCATCCTAGCCTGCTGACAAACCGACTGGGCCAGTGCAAACCGGTGATGCTAAGGATGATGAAGTTGTAATTACTGGTATTGGCCGTACAGAGCCCATCAATCCTGTTGCTTTATCCAAGCATACCGCGGAAGAAAAATTTGCTGCCATGGGCAAAGGCAAGTGGAATGTTGACTTGGCGACCTATGGTGCTCTGAATGCCCAAGATCTTCATTCTGGCTATCTGGACCAGCTGTATACCAGCCGTGATTATGAAGCTGGTCTGGTGAATATGATGAAAGAGAAATTTGAGGTAACTTCCATGTGCTTTTCCCTGCTTGGACATTTCATTCTTGTTAATTCTCCTAGCCCCCAAGTGCCAAATTGAATACTTGTATTGATCTTGGGACTTTAGAATCTATTGAATGATTAAGATCAAATATACATTAACCCCCAAGGGCCAAGTGCATAACTTGTTATGTGGTTGGTACTTCAATTTTTGTACTGCTTGCGGAATCATATATCTATCTGTATGAAGGTTGAGCTGAAGACAAAAGAAAACCTCCAAAGCAAAAGAGGAATTAACCAGCGCTTTAAGCGCCATGGAACAGCTTAAGCAGGGCTTCAAGAAGAAGCAGGCGGATTGGGCCACTAAACAATCCGCTTTAACCAAACGAGCAGAAGATGCCGAGGCTGCACTGAAACCGGTGGTGGACGAACTGACCAACATAAAGCGGCAAGTGCATGCCATGACCGCTGCTATGTTTGGTAAGCTGGTTTGATTTCTGGATTGATTCGGTCGTCTTATAAAGCTGCCGGTTTGTTAACCCTTTGTAATATTTCAGGGACACGCATTGGTCACTTGGGGTCAGATGTGCGGAAAAAATTCAAAGCCGCCTACACACTGACCGAACAACTGTACACTAGTGCATAGCGGATCATCTCTGCTGCATCCCACAACAATCCGGCGCCCACTTTGATTCAGGACACTCTGAAGAGACTGTCGATGCTTCCTGCCCGGGTTGAAGAGCTGAAGAAATCTGCTGCTCGAACTGGTGCGATCAATGCCATAATCCGGGCAAAAGCTTGGGTGCCAGATTTTGATCCTGTTGAAGCGGCTCAGGGCTATCCCAGCTTGAAGGAAGATGGGTCAGAATTTAGTGAAGCAGATCTGCGAGCAATAAACCGGGAGGTGCGTCCGCTAGCTTGTCAATTGGTTGAAGAAGCAGACTTGTCTCATTATCAAGCCCAATATGACAACCAAAATAAGCGAGTAGCTGCACCAATTCCTGAAGCGGAAAATCTTATCCCTCCAATCCATAAGCATACTTACGCTCCTGATATTGAACCGTCGTTGCTGATCCATGATGAAGCTGTCTTTCAAGCATTAATGGGAATCGACTGGACAACTGTTGATTTCCAGCCGCTGGGTAGAGAAGCTGAAGTTGAAGCGGCGCAGGATGACCCACAACCATCAGGCCAGGCTGGTGACCAAGCTTGAACCGGAAGCTGGTTTAAACTGCTTCTCCTTTGCGAAAAAACAATGATCTTATTTTGGGCACCGTGTTGCCTTGTAATACGCTAGCCGATACTCTTGACTTTGATATGCCTTCGTGCATAATTACTGCAACTTGTTCTTCCTTTGGGTGATGCACTTTCCAAAGTATTTTCCGCAATACAAAAAATCTTCCAGTGCCACCGCGGTTGTACCGTCAGGCGGAGTATGATGTCTGCATATATGAAATCAAAATATCTGAAATTTAAGCATATGATCAAATCTTTGGGATACATAATACCTGCCATCGTTGGGCATGAAGTTGGCTTGGGCAATCTTGAAGCGGAGGTTTATAAACCCACACTGTTCGAGGAGATAGCAGCTCCTGTATATATATAATGCCGGTTTACCATGTAAACCATGCCGGGTTATAATAAAACACCGAGTTACTCCGTAATAGGATGTTTATAAAAAATCAAACAGGGCAAACAGTCTCTGGATTAAAAATGGACCGTGTTCCGTCAATTGGTAGTTTGAACCGGCTTAAAATTTTGTCGGTTTAAAAAACGCAACAAAAAGAAAGAAATATCTATCAAAGAAAAATGTGAAGCAAAGGCAATGATAAAACCGTTTGCAAAAAGAGGCTTATATTTGAGCCGATCAGATGGCGTTACCATGGTCGGACACGACCAAGCTCCCGATAGGTGTAGCTATGGTTCAAGTCAGCCAGGTCCCCAAATGAAACCGTGGCATTTATGCCAATCAATAGGCGTGGCAATGGTTCTGGTTCGACCAAGCAACCAAGTGATTCTGTGGCCTTAGGCCGATCAAGAGGCGTGACCGGGTCAGACGTGACCAAGTCCCCAAGTGATCTGGTGGCTCTCGCCTATCAAGAGGTGTTGCATTGGTTCGGACATGACCAAGCCCCCAAGTGATATAACATGATGCTTTGAAAAGCTAACTCAAGGGGTAAACCGGAGGCCGCTTTAGAACAACTCCGTGTAACCACACATGATGTAAAAGAACAAATACCCCGCTTTAGCTGAGGTTCCTGTTTATTATATTTAATCATAATATATACATCATCGTAATATGTACATAAGTAGAGCCAATGGCTCAGGTATAGTAAGGCCGAAGATGAGCTATGTTCCACGGCCTGTTGGTCTCCTCTTCTGATGTACGTGAGTCTTTATGCTCTCGAATATCGATCAGATAGTATGACCCGTTGTGCAGATTCTTGCTGACCACAAAAGGTCCCTCCCAAGGTGGGGATAGCTTATGCATATCAGTCTGATCTTGGATGAGCCAAAGCACCAAATCTCCTTCCTGAAAGGTTCTGGTTCTGACTCGGCGACTGTGATAACGACGAAGATCCTGTTGGTAAATCGCCGAGCGGGCGGCTGCTATGTCACGCTCTTCATCCAACAGGTCCAAAGCGTCTTGTCGTGCTGTCTCGTTGTCCGCTTCAACATAAGCCGCCACACGAGGTGAGTCATGACGGATATCACTTGGGAGAACCGCCTCCGCTCCGTAGACCATGAAGAACGGCGTGTATCCTGTTGATCTGTTGGGTGTAGTATTGATGCTCCGTAACACAGATGGTAACTCTTCTACCCAACAAACCGGTGTTCTCTGCAAAGGAACCATATGCCGGGGCTTGATGCCTCTCAAGATTTCTTGATTAGCCCTTTCTGCTTGACCATTGGACTGTGGGTGTGCCACTGATGAAACGTCAAGCTGGACGTGCTCCCGTTCACAGAACTCCTTCATGGAACCCTTGGACAAATTGGTACCATTATCTGTGATTATACTGTGTGGAAAGCCAAACCGGAAAATCACTTTTTTGATGAAATGAACCGCCGTGGCTGCATCACACTTGCTAACAGGTTCTGCCTCCACCCACTTTGTAAACTTGTCAACCGCCACCAGGAGGTGGGTCTTCTTATCTTTGGACCTTTTGAAAGGCCAAGCCATATCCAGCCCCCAAGTCGCAAACGGCCAAGTAATTGGAATCATTCTCAATTCTTGAGCCGGCATATGAGCACATCTTGAAAACTTTTGGCAACTGCCACATCGTCTGACCAGATCCTCCGCATCAGCATGAGCAGTTAACCAATAGAAGCCATGGAGAAACGCTTTAGCCACCAAAGATTTTGAACCGGCGTGGTGACCACAATCTCCTTCATGGATCTCACGCAAAATTTCACAGCCTTCTTTAAGAGACACACAGCGTTGAAACGCCCCTGATACACTGCAATGATGCAACTCGCCATTGACAATAGTCATGGACTTGGACCGCCGGATTATCTGTCGGGCCAGAGTCTCATCCTCTGGTAACTCGCCCTGGTTCATGTACGCCAGGTAAGGAAGTGTCCAATCCGGAATGACATGAAGAGCTGCCACCAATTGAGCCTCCGGATCAGGAATAGCCAAATCCGCTTCACCAGGGAGCTTGACCGACGGTTGTGCAGCACATCTAGAAAAACAGTGGGTGGGACCGGTTTGCACTGAGAGCCCAGCCGACTTAAATCGTCTGCCGCTTCATTCTTCCGTCGGTCCACGTTGTCCACCTGATAGCCTTTAAAGTGACCTGCAACAATATCCACCTCACGACGATATGTTGCCATGAGTGGGTCCTTGGAATCCCATGTGCCAGATACTTGTTGAGCCACGAGGTCCGAGTCACCGAAACACTTAACTTGACTTAGATTCATCTCCTTAGCCATCCGGAGACCATGAAGCAAGGCTTATCACCTCGTGGGGAAGTTAATACGACTCCAGCCCCCAAGCCTTCCAATTGCCTGGATCCGTCAAAATGGATGGTCCAATATGTGTGATCCGGCTTTTGTTCAGGTGCTTGCAGTTCCGTACAATCATTGATGAAATCAACAAGTGCTTGAGACTTAACCGCCGTCCGAGGCACATACTTCAATCCGTGCGGCCCAAGCTCTATAGCCCACTTGGCAATCCGGCCAGTCGCTTCCCGGTTCTGGATGATATCCCCCAAGGGAGAAGAACTAACCACCGTAATGGGGTGCCCTTGGAAGTATTGCTTAAGCTTCCGGCTTGCCATAAAAATTCTGTATACCACCTTCTGCCAATGTGGATACCATTGCTTGGACACAATGAGTACCTCGCTGATATAATAGACCGGACGTTGAACCGGATGCTCCTTACCTGCCTCTTTTCGCTCCACCACAATAGCCACACTAACCGGACGAGCATTAGCAGCCACATATAGCAGCAACGGCTCTTTGTCAATGGGAGCAGCGAGCACAGGCGGATTGGCCAATTGCCGCTTTAAGTCCTCAAATGCTTTATCAGCAGCAGAACTCCAGACGAATTGATCCGTCTTCTTCAACATGTGATACAACGGGATTGCCTTCTCACCAAGGCGGTTGATAAACCGGCTTAACGGGGCAATCCGGCCTGCCAGGCGTTGAACATCATTGATACACTTCGGTTTAGCCAAGGAGGTGATGGCTGTGATCTTCTTCGGATTAGCCTCAATTCCCCTGTTGGACACCAGAAAACCCAATAACTTGCCTGCCGGTACACCAAAGACACACTTGGCAGGATTAAGCATCATCTTGTACGTCCTTAGGTTATCAAAGGTTTCCTTCAAGTCGTCAACCAGAGTCTCCTTCTCCCTGGACTTAACCACGATATCATCCACGTAAGCATGTACATTACGGCCAATCTGCTTGTGAAGACAATTTTGTACACACCGTTGATAAGTTGCCTGGGCACTCTTGAGCCCAAAGGGCATAGACACATAGCAGAAGGCTCCAAAGGGAGTTATGAATGTCGTCTTCTCCTAGTCCTTAACTGCCATTTTGATCTGATGATAGCCAGAATATGCATCCAAAAAACTTAAACGCTCACAACCCGCCGTAGCATCAATAATTTGATCAATACGGGGGAGGGCAAAAGGATCTGCTGGACAAGCCTTATTAAGATCTGTGTAATCCACACACATGCGCCAGGTGACATTTTTCTTAAGGACCAGCACCGGATTGGTGGGCCACTCAGGGTGAAAAACTTCAACAATAAAGCCAGCTGCTAAGAGCCTGGCTACCACTTCTCCAATCGCCTTGCACCTTTCTTCGTTAAACCGGCGGAGGAACTATTTCACCGGTTTGTATTTAGGATCCACATTAAGGGTGTGCTAAGTGAGTTGCCTCGGTACACCTGGCATGTCAGAGGGCTTCCATGCAAAAATGTCCCGATTCTCACGGATGAACTCGATGAGCGCGCTTTCCTATTTCAGATCCAAGTTGGCACTGATGCTGAACTGCTTGGACGAATCACCAGGTACGAAGTCAACAAGGTTAGTTCCTGCTGCCGATTTGAACTTCAGGGCTGGATCATGCTCCATAGTTGGCTTCTTTAATGGAGTCATGTCCGTCGGATCAACATTGTCCTTATAATACTTCAGCTCCTCGGTGCCACAAACCGACTCTGCGTAGGCCACATCTCCTTCTTCGCACTCCAAAGCGATTTTACGGCTTCCGTGAACCATTATTGTCCCCTTGTGACCCGGCATCTTGAGCTGCAAATACACATAACAGGGCCATGCCATAAACTTGGCGTAGGCCGGTCGCCCAAACAGGGCATGATATGGACTTTGGATTTTCACCACTTCAAACGTCAATGTTTCTGACCTGCAATCATGATCCTCTCCAAAGGCCACTTCGAGAGCTATCTTACCAACAGGATATGCTCACTTGCCAGGTACCACACCGTGGAACACCATATTGGACGGTTTGAGATTTTTATCTGTTAGTCCCATACGATGGAAGGACTCATAGTACAAGATATTAATGCTGCTCCCTCCATCCATGAGCACCTTGGTGAACTTGTAACCTCCCACCTGAGGCGCCACCACCAGAGCCAACTGACCCGGATTATCAACCTGGGAGGGTGATCCTCTCTGCTCCATATGATTGGATGTTTAGACCAGCGTAGATAACGGGGCACGGCTGGTTCAACAGAGTTGACTGGCCGCCTCTGAACCTTCCGGTCTCGCTTGTCCAAGCTAGTGGTGAAACATGGTACTGCCCACTATTCAACTGCTTTGGGTTGCTCTGGTAACCTGACTGTTGCTGCTGATGGTTGTAACCACCTTGGTTGTTCTGATTATTTTGGTTGTTATGTCCGCCCGGATTACCATTAAATCCTGAACTGGAATTTCCTCCACCATAACCCGGCCCGGATCCTGAGCCGCCGCCGGAGCCGTGTTCATACCGGAAAGCATTAGAATTCTTGAACTCCTGCATAATGAAGCAATCCTTCCAAAGGTGGTTTGTTGGCACCTCCTTTGTCCCATGCTTTGGACAGGGCTGGTTCAATAGATAATTTAAGCGGTCCGGGTTAGGGTTAGGCGCTCCACCGCGATTCAGCAGTTTACCCTTGCGTCGCTGACACTCGTCCCGTGCGTTGCTATTAGCCACGAAGTCCATGTTGCCATCCGCTTTACGCTTGCCTCTGCTACCATTACCTGCCGAGTGATGCTGCTGACCTTTGGAGTTGCTGTTCTTCTTTCCCTTCCCTGTCTTGTCATCATCAGACTCGGGGTCCTTGGTACTATCAGAATCAGCATATTATACCAAAGCGGCCATGAGGGTCCCCATGTCAGTGCAATGGTGCTTCATCCGTCCTAACTTTAGCTTTAGGGGCCCAAACCGGCAATTGCCTTCTAGGGTTATAACCGCGGTGTCAGCGTTGATGCGGTCTGATGAATGCAGAACCTGCGAGATCCGGCGCACCCAATGAGTCATTGATTCTCCTTCCTCCTGGACGTAGGCAGCTAAGTCCACTATCGACATAGGCTGCTTACATGTATCCTTGAAGTTACTGATAAACCAGGCTCGTAATTGGGCCCATGAACTGATAGAATTGGCCGGTAAGCTTCTTAACCAAGTGCGGGCCGTTCCTTCAAGGATCATGGTGAAGTACTTCGCACATGCCGCATCATCCACATCAAGCATCTCCATGGCCATCTCATAGCTCTCCACCCATGTCTCTGGGGGTTGATCCGCCGTGTAATCTGGTACCTTGCGTGGGCCCTTGAAATCCTTGGGCAGGCGCAAATTGCGTAAAGCGGGGACAAGGCAAGGCACCCCCAAAGAACTAGAAGTAACACCAGGTTCAACTGAGATAGTTGGACGAACCGGCGTAAGCTGCCGAGCCTGATACTGTGCGGCTAACTCGGCCTCCCTGCACGCTCGGGCCCGATCCACCACTTCCTGAGCGTTATCAGCACCACCCGCCGGGTTGTTGCCGTGGGGTGCTCCACGTCGTTCATTACTTGACACTGCCGGTTCATCCATATGCCTGCTATAGCTCCGACTTGGACGAGGGGTCGAGTGGATCTGGTCGCGGTTGTACGAGTATGCTTCCTGTTGGACCAAAGCTGTCCTAAGAAGCTCCTTGACCCGTCGCGTCTCTACCGCTTGCGGCGAGTCACCTTCAATTGGAATGGCCTCCGGCCGTGCAGCAGCGGCAACGAGATTGTCCATTGGGTTGGAGTAGTGACCCGGAGGTGTTGAAACTGCCTGAGGTATAACAGTGTTTTGACGAGGCGGATTTATCAGACGGGGCTGAACCGGCGCGCCGGTCCCAGGAGCTTCCGCCCGGTTTCCCTCCAGCGGATTACTGGTTCCTGCTCTTGGGCTGTTGAAAAGGTCTCTGACCTCGAAAACCGATGGCAAACGGGATCGGTACTTCCTCTTCATGACTTCATGCGACGCGTTCTGGTCCAACATGAGCCTGTAGGCTTGTGCGTCTAAAGCGTCCCGCTCTGTGGTCATCCTGGCATTCTCAGCTGCCAGGTCCGCCTTGGCCTGGGTGATCTGTTCCTTCACCTTTGCAATCTCCGCGTTGTGGACTTCCTGATCCGCCGGATTAGCTTCTGCCATAAGCACAGCCAATGCATCAAATAGATCGGATAGAACCTGAGCCAGCGGGCATGTAGAGCTTCCTGCCCCGGCAGCTGTCGCCGCTACTGAACTGGAGGTTATTGCCGCAGCGGTCGAAGAATGAAGCGCTGCTTGTGTGCCGGCCATGAATATTCCAACTCGGTTGGGTAGATCAGAGGGGTCCGGAATACTATCGCCATCGGAACAACACCCAATCCGGCCATCTTGTAGCTGATATAGAGATTCGGTTTCTCCAGTTGATGACTCGTCGCCGGAATAAACGACGGTCTCGCCGCGAGATTCTGATCCATCCTCATAACTTCCTCCAAGGATGACTCCCACGAAGGCACGCTTCACGGTCGGTTTAACCCAGGCGGATTGCGCACGCTGAGCCGTTTCAACGAGGTCGGTGCAGATGTTCGGCTCAGGGCCCGGTTCACCGATCTTGCCGATGAAAATGTGTATGCCACCAAAGGGGACCCAGTACCCGTACTCAACTGAGCCGGCCTCGGGGCCCCAGCCTGCATCATCGATGTAGAGCTTGCCGCGACGACTCTTAGTCATCCGGCCCACAACGTAGCCCTCGAGTCCTTCAAAGCGGCCCTCCAAGAACTTGAAACCATCGTGCGATGGCCCCACGGTGGGCGCCAACTGTCGTGGTTTTGTCACGGAAAATGTCCACGTGAAAGGACTTAGTCGTGGAGCCATCGCAATGGGATAGCTTGAAGGGGTTAAATCGGACACAGGGACGCAAGAGAGTTTATACTAGTTCAGCCCCGTCGATGAAGGTAAAAGCCTATGTCTAGTTGTGATGGAATTGATGGGGTTTCGATGACTAGGGAGCAAACAAGCTTCGCCTAAGTCTCGAGTTGTTGTCGGTTGTTCCTGAACCGCCGCCGGGTCGTCCCCTTATATACATGGGTGACGCCCGTCGGTTTACAGAGTCCCAACACCGGCTCATATACGTGTACGGTTTGGTCTCTACTTATTCCTAACTTACAATACAAATTTACATACCGACGCCGGTTTATGGCTACAGGCCTTAAACCGATCATGGGCCTTAAGCCCTCCTCTACCTTCATGAGCTTTAAAATACTTAACTACTGATGAAGTTAACCCGGCCCAGATAGGCCGGTTTACGCCCAGTAGTAATATCCCCAACAGCCTAGATTTCCACGATCTGGCCCCGAACTTCATCCTCAACATCTCGGCATTTATCGTCGTGTGCGAGGCCTTCCTCTGCATCAAACCCCACTTTGGCTTATGGCCGAAGACCATTAATGTCAAGTCGAAGGTAGTGAGCGGCCGCCAGGCGGAGTGCGGAGGCGCCATGGTGGGCAAGATGCCCAATGTCACATGGCTCGAGGGCTCCTTCGTGGAGACCATAAAGGGGTGGCAATCGGGGTGGTTCTACATCACCGAGCCGCGTGACCCTAAATGGGCAGCGGCCCCCGAGTTCCAATCTGGCTTCCCCACGCGACGCACCTCCTGGCAAGAGAAGGGCCTGTCCTGGGGCAGTTCGGGAGAGCTGACCGGACTCCAAACATGTATCCAAAGCATGGTGAGCAAGAATCTCAAACTCGTCAACGTAGTCCAGGTCATGCTCATCCGCCGGATCCTCCCATGTCAACAATGGGCCTTCAGCTTGTGGGAGTTCAACCCGGCCCAGCACCGAACTCTGAACAGGCTCTTCGACACAACGCACGAGGATGCCTGGAAGGTCCTATTCAAGGGTACCGATGTTCCCCCTCCCACTACCGAGGATCGTTGATTCAGCGCGAAGCGCCAACAGGCGCGGTAAGATGTTTTACCTTTTACAAGATACTTGCTTTTCATAGTTTGACTCTACGCGGGATCTAAGCTTCGTACCTTTGATAGGACTGGCAGGAGACCATCGGGCACATCGACTGTCCGGCTCAATTGCCTGAAGGCCCAGCAGATGCTCTCCTAACGAAGATGCTGACTCCGGCTCCTTACAAGGTGCTGGAAAAGACCAAGAAGGCCAAGGGAACCCGAAAGAGATCCCAACGCCAGGTGGTATCGGACTCATTGTTTGATAACTCCGCGACGCACTCCTCCGCCGAAGATGAGGAGGAACATGAAGATGCTCCCCCTCCAGTCGGGGGAGACAAGAAAAGGAAGGCCGCCCCAATTGGGGAGGCCGAAGGGTCCAAGAAGGGAAGAACTCTCCTTCCGGACTACTCCACCACCACCGCCGAAGGCGAAGACGAGTGGCTGCTCAGGGCCAAGCCCCTGGCGAAGTCGTAAGTATTCGGATACCAGAGTAACTCATATCATTCCTTTGTCGCACTGACTCTCCCAGCGCCGAATTATGGCTATGCAGACCGCCGCGAGCCCGTATCAGCGTATTGTCGGACGGCTTCCTGGGCTCGTCGGATATGGATAACGATCCACTTCCAACCGACACCTCCCCTTGCCCTACGGACAACGCTGAGGTGTTGTCTCAAGAGGCACTGGGTCGAGGGGAGACAATCCCGGAGGTGCCTCAAAGCGACCTTTCGGACTCCGGGAGTAGGGGAAGACAAGCCCCCGAGCGCTCTGAGTTCGGCCCTCAGCCGAACACCGTGCCGGAACCTCCAGTGGTTCCGGACTCGGGCAGGCGGACTCCTTCCAAGAGGGGCCAGACGCCTGTGCCGGTGACCTCTGTCCATCCAGAGGCATCGGACAATCTCCTGGGAGCGCTTCACAGCGCTTCCATCAACGAGGAGCACCGCATTATTATGAGTGCGGTGATCCAGAAGGTTCAGTCTGCCAAGAGCGGACTGGCTGAAGCCTGTGCCAGCCTTCTAACATGCTTTGAGGTAAGTATTTGAAATATACGAAAAATATTACCGCATAGACAGTAGCCCCTGATGCTCTCTTCGGTGTTCACAAATAAAAGCCGAACAAAGGATCAAACAATATCGCAGGAGTCTAATATAACTATGTCTATATGTGTATGCAGGCTTCGCTGCTGGCCTCTGCCGCACTAACTGCGGAGGTCGCTGTACTGAAGCAGGACCACAAATGGTCCAAGGAAGAGCTCGGCCTTGCCAAGAGGCAGCTCGAGGAGAACCAAGGTAAGTAATACCTAGTATATAGATGTGTATATAAAAAAGATGCGATTGCAAAATGACAGGACCATCATAAATTTGCCAGGGGCCACTGCCGAAGTGGCCACCCTGAAACAAGTGCTATCCGAGGCCGAAAACAAAGCGGCCAAGGAGCGCACCGAGCGAGAAAAGCAGGAGGTGCGGGTGGGCGAGGTGCAGCAAAAGCTCCAAGCTCACGTGATGAAGCACGAGGCGTTGGAGCTTGACTCAAAGATGCAAGAGTCTGAGCTTGCTACGGCCCTTGAGAGCGCAAAGAATGCCAAGGCCGAAGCCCAAAAGGCCCTCCAGGAGATTGATGCGATGAAGAAGATAACGGCGGGTAAGGCATTTTATATGCAAAGCAAGCATGTGAATGTAAATTACCTGTTACTTACCCGAATCCGGAGCTCTCTAGGAGCATTCACAGATTTGCCCCGCAGCATGTCGGATGCCGCACAATTTTATCAGGCTGAGGGGGGAAGCCCAACGGAGAAGCTGTTCTGGTCTCAGTATTCTGGGACCGAACACCCGATGCCTCTGAGAGACCAGCTGAAGCACCTGGTCGAGCTACACAAGGCGGCCCAATAGGTCATGAAGGGCTTTATAGTCCGGTTGTGGCCTGGTCACGCCCTTCCGAAGAGCTACTTTGGCCTGCTAAGGCGGCTTGTGGATGCCTGCCCACGGCTGGAAGTCGTCAAGCGATCCATCTGCATCGAAGGTGCACGCCGGGCTTTCGCCCGTGTGAAGTTGCAGTGGGTCAAGCTAGACGTCGTGGAGCTGATCAAGGAAGGGCTGCCGGAGGGCAAGGAGCATCGCCACCCCGAGATGTACTACGAGGGTGTTCTGAAGGGTGCCCGTCCCGTAGCGGACGAGTGCACGAAAGATGTAATATTTGAGTGAACTTGCTCGTCTGATCCTGTATTTATGAAAACTTGTTCATATGCGCTATGCAACACTTTTTTGAATTTAAAATATTACCTTTTGTTTGGCTGTTTATCCAATCTGAGAGATGGCCAGTCCTCGGCTTCTGCACCCATGCCGCGAGTGTTGGGGTGTTCAGGATAAACCTGATCACTCTTGTTCCCATTTTTGGGTCCGTCTAGGGAGGTGCTCAGCACAGCGAACAAGGCAACCGGACTAATAATGCTTTATCACTCTCACTTAGCCATAGAATTCTATAATTTTAATTTTCGGTGAAGCCCCTGGTATTCGGAAGGCCGAATCGGGGCACGATACACGCCTTTAAGCCGGACAGGGCTGGCTCCTCGCTCTAAGCAGCATAAGTATTTAGGGACTCGAAACCTCGCCGAACAGCGACCAGTCTCTCGCCTTATCATGACAGTCAGTTTTAGCTTTCTCTACTGAGGTGCTTAGCCCAACAGAACCACGGCACAATCGTAGTAGTTCTCCTAGTGCTACCTTAGCCGATAGAGCGGAACGTAAGGTACCAAAACATAGGAGCCGCGCAAACCCAACATTTGACCAAAGACATGATTCGGAGCTGATTCATATAATGCTATAAGTTCGGGGTGCCGCACTTGTGAAAGTGTTCGGGCTTCTCACACCATATTGTGGGGTATTTACGCCCCTGGTGTATTGGTCGTACCAAAGTGTACGGTTGCAAGGTGTCATTAATGAACACACATATATATATATAAGAATGCAATAATAGTCTTAATGCTATGCATTATTTATTCAAAAAGGTGCGTTAAAGCAAAATGATACAGATAGTGCGATAAGCAAAAAGTAGGACTATGTCCCTTCCAAGGGCAAGCTGAGGAATAGTATTAAGGAAAATATTTCACTCGTTATTGTAATCCACCTAGGAGTTCCGTGGTGTGACGTAGCTTTCTGCCTCCTTGGTTGCTGCATCATGTGTTCGGCAATCATACTGCTGGACAGGGTTTTCAGAGATTAAAGTCTTGAAAAGAAAAAGATAACAAAGCGGGAAGCCCCTAGTGCGGTTTAAACCGCATCTTGGGGCGTGCCGTAGTTGTGCCCCCCTCCCCACCTGTGCCCATGGTATTTTTAATGCGTAATTATCTACGTGTGGCACGGATTTCACCGTTTGGCTGGGACTGGGGTGGGGGCCGCATTGCTACGCAAGCTCAAGTCATGCCAGGCGGTCTAGTTGCTGATTACTCCGAGCGCGCTTCAAGGTGTCCGGGTCTTGAAACGCCGAACTGGTGGATTGCCTTGAGAGGCTGCTTTGCGCTTCTACTGCGAGGGCTACAGTGTGCTCCTCCGTGCGAAGAGAGTGCTCTGTGTTTCCATTAACTGTGATGACCCCACGAGGTCCTGGCATCTTGAGCTTGAGGTATGCATAATGCGGTACCGCATTGAATCTCGCAAATGCGGTTCGCCCGAGCAGTTATCCGGGACTATATCGAAGATTAATTCTTCGCTTCAGAAGTTATCCGGGGATCCGACGACCACTTCCAGTGTAGGGGTGGTCCCTGCGATCGAAGGTGATCGGACAGGAGGACCATGGGTTGACCTTTGGGCCGACTGGCTCCAACACATATACATCCCTGAGCGCACGCTTCCGCTCCCTCTTGGGGATGTGGGTTGCGTATATCATATTCACCGTCCGCACTGGTGGGGGGAACCTCTTCTGTCCTCCGGTATTCGGCTGTCGGGGCTCCTCCTCGTCATTGCTATGTGACCCCTTATTTTTGTTTTCGGCAATTAGCTTGCCAGCCTGCTTGAACACCCAACAATCCCTGTTGGTGTGGTTGGCTGGCTTGTCGGGGGTGCCGTGTACTAGACGGGCCCGGAGTGCTTCGTTTGAATGGCTTTTTCCGCTGACCGGGTTTAGAGCCTTTGAATCCGGCATTGACTGCCGTATCCTCAGTTTTGTCGTTATCAATGCGGCGCTTATGTTTATTGCGACATGACCTGCTATTGCTGTCCTTTGTATCCAAAGTACCATGGTTCTTTGATATGTTATTACTGCGAGCCAGCCAGCTGTCTTCTCCCGCACAAAAGCGGGTCATGAGTGTCGTGAGGGCTGCCATAGATTTCGGCTTTTCCTGACCAAGGTGCCGGGCTAGCCACTCGTCGCGGATGTTGTGTTTGAAAGCTTCTAGGGCTTGTGCATCCGGACAGTCGACGATTTGATTTTTCTTTGTTAGGAACCATGTCCAGAATTGCCTGGCCGATTCCTCTGGCTGCTGAATTATGTGGCTCAAGTCATCAGCATCTGGTGGTCGCACATAAGTGCCCTGAAAGTTGTCGAGGAATGCGGCTTCCAGATCTTCCCAACAGCCAATGGACTCTGCTGGCATGCTATTGAGCCAATGCCAAGCTGGTCCTTTGAGTTTGATTGGGAGGTATTTAATGGCGTGTAGATCATCACCGCGTGCCATGTGAATATGTAGGAGGAAATCATCGATCCATACCGCAGGATCTGTTGTGCCGTCGTATGATTCTATATTTATGGGTTTGAAACCCTGTGGGATTTGATGATCCATTACTTCGTTTGTGAAGCATAAGGGGTATGCGGTGCCTCTGTACTGAGCTATATCGCGGCGCAGCTCCAATGAGTTTTGTCTACTATGTTCCGCCCGGCCGGATTTACTTTTACTGTATCCGGCGTGACGGTTATCGTCTCGCGTAGTGGCGCGCCCCCGCGATCCGTAGATCGATCTTGCCTGTTTTTCTTTGTCCTCCAATACGACTCGCAGGTCTCGCGTATTTCCCCATGCCTTTTTATTTGAATGGCGTCGGGGTGTAGGCAGAGCTTTTGGCTGGAATCCCTCTCTATCGCGGCCACAAGGTGGCCGATTAGCCGCATCATATGCTTCTTCCTCCAGTCGGGGTAACAACCTGCATTTTGGGTAACTCTTGGAGGGGCGTTCGAGTTTATATTCCTCGGCCGCCAGGACTTCAATCGATCTGTTAGCTAGTAGATCTTGATGAGTTTGAAGCTTATGCTACTTCTTCTTAAGGCTATTTGTCGTGGCTATAAGCCGGCGCTTGAAGCGCTCTTGCTCGACGGGATCCTCTGGCATGACAAATTCGTCATCGTCGAGGCTTGCTTCGTCTTCGGTAGGAGGTATGTAATTATCATCGTCCTCATGTGCCGCTCTCTCATGAGGGCTGGCCTTTCCATCCTGATGCCCTAAATCATGCTGGAGGGGATTATTGCCATCTTCGGCACTATCCAGAGTGCTATTATCTCCTGTGCCGGTATCACCACTTTTGCTTTGGCGGGACTTAGAGTGGCGCCGCTGACGTCGGCGCTTGGGTCGCTTCTTGGAGGGGTCATCCTCCGCTATCTCCTCGCCATTGCCTTCTTTGGGTGTGTCCACCATGTATATATCATATGATGAGGTGGCTGTCCATTGCCCTGTGGGCAGTGGTTCCTCTTCGTCTCCCGCGTCGTCGTCCATACCATCGATGTCTTCGTAGTTGAAGTCGAGCATGTCGGTTAAGTCGTTGACACTGGCTACTAAGTGGGTGGTGGGTGGGCAGCGAATTTCTTCGTCGTCCGCATCCCAATCCTGCCGGACATAGTTCGGCCAGGATCCTCCTGACAAGGAGAGAGACCTTAATGAGTTCAGTATGTCGCCAAAGGGCGATTGCTGAAAAATATCTGCGGAGGTAAACTCCATGATCGGCGCCCAATCGGATTCGCTAGGAATGGGAGCAGGCGGTTCGGAGTCCATGGCCGGTTAAGGATCCGGTAGTTTGACAACACTGCTCTCATGCAGGGTAAGGTTGATGTTCAGCTCGATCGCCGCTGAGGATAAGGCATCCGTGGCGGGGTCCATCCACCCGTCAATGGATGGCGCAACTGGCTCCAAATTGAGGGTCGGAGCGGCTGCCGGTGCGATCTCCTAGACACTGTCCGATGGTAGAACTAAATCGTACTCATCGTGACCGTGTGACGCACAAGGCAGGGGCTCGAATCCATCGAAGATCAAGTCTCCGCGGATATCGGCCGTGTAGTTTAAGCTTCCAAACCTGACCTGGTGGCCAGGGGCGTAACTTTCGATCTTCTCCAGATGGCCAAGCGAGTTGGCCCGTAGTGCAAAGCCGCCGAACACAAAGATCTGTCCGGGGAGAAAAGTCTCACCCTGGACTGCATCGCTATCAATGATCGTAGGAGCCATCAAGCCTAACGGCGACGACACGGAAGAACTCTCAATGAAAGCACCAATGTCGGTGTCAAAACCGGCGGATCTCGGGTAGGGGGTCCCGAACTGTGCGTCTAAGGCGGATGGTAACAGGAGGCAGGGAACACGATGTTTTACCCAGGTTCGGGCCCTCTTGATGTAAGTAAAACCCTACGTCCTACTTGATTAATATTGATGATATGGGTATTACAAGAGTGGATCTACCACCAGATCAAAGAGGCTAAAACCTAGAAGCTAGCCTATGGTATGATTGTATGTTGTCCTACGGACTAAAACCCTCCGGTTTATATAGACACCGGAAAGGGCTAGGGTTACATAAGGTCGGTTACAAAGGAGGAGATATACATATCCGTATTGCCTAGCTTGCCTTCCATGCCAAGTAGAGTCCCATCCGGACACGAGACGAAGTCTTCAATCTTGTATCTTCATAGTCCAATAGTCCGGCCAAAGGATATAGTCCGGCTGTCCGGAGACCCTCTAATTCAGGACTCCCTCACCGCCGAACACGAAGATCTGTCCGGGGAGAAAAGTTTCTCCTTGGACAGCGTCATTATTGACGATTGAAGGGGCCATCAAACCTTTTAGCGACAGCATAGTGGAACTCTCAATGAAAGCACCAATTTCGGTGTGAAAACCAGCGGATCTCGAGTAGGGGGTCCCGAACTATGCGTCTAAGGTCGATGGTAACAGGAGACAGGGGACACGATCTTTACCCAGGTTCGGGCCCTCTCTATGAAGGTAATACCCTACTTCTGCTTGATTGATCTTGATGGATATGAGTATTACAAGAGTTGATTTACCATGAGATCGTAATGGCTAAAACCCTAGAAGTCTAGCATGTATGACTACGGTAATGAGTATATCCTATCCGGACTAAGTCCTCCGGTTTATATAGACACCGAGAGGATCTATGGTTACACAAGGTCGGTTACAAATAAGGGAATCTACATATTCCGTCGCCAATCTTGCCTTCCACACCAAGGCGAGTCCCATCCGGACACGGGTGCAGTCTTCGGTCTTCATGTCTTCACAGCCCATCAGTCCGGCCCATGGCTAACAGGCCGGACGCCCGAGGACCCCTTAGTCCAGGACTCCCTCAGGCACGCCCCCCCCCCTTTTCCCTCTCCTCTTCCTCTCCTTTCCCTCTATCCCCTTCTCTTCCTAGTAGGACTAGGAAAGGAGGAATCCTACTCCTACTAGGAGGAGGATTCCTCCTTCCTTTGGTGCGCCCCTATGGGCGGCCGGCCTGCCCCCTTGCTACTTTATATACGGGGGTAGGGGGTACCATAGAACACACAAGTTGATTATTTTTAGCCGTGTACGGTGCCCCCCTCCATCATAATCCACCTCGGTCATATCGTCCTAGTGCTTAGGCGAAGCCCTGTGTCGTTAGCTTCATCATCACCGTCATCACGTTGTCGTGCTAACGAAGCTCTCCCTCGACACACACCTGGATCGAGAGTTCGTGGGACGTCACCGAGATGAACGTGTGCAGATCGTGGAGGTGCCGTACTTTTCGTACTAGGACCGGTCGTATCGTGAAGACGTACGACTACATCAACCGCGTTGTCATAGCGATTCCGCTTACGGTCTACGAGGGTATGTGGACAACACTCTTCCCTCTCGTTGTTATGCATCACCATAATAGATCTTGCGTGTGCATATTTTTTTTTAAATTACCGCGTTCCCAACATATGAGTCGGTCGACATAAGTCACACAACGATGCTTTCATCAAGGTAATGACGTAGAAGGCCGCCATCGCCCGCCATCGTCTCGGTTTTCACCGGCAACTATGTCTCCCCGACTCGCAGCCAGTACTAGAACATGGATCCGGAGATCCGAATGCCTAGCATCAGGCCGACCACCTCTGACGGAAGAGATGACCACCGCCGTCGGTCGCATAGGTCAGAACAGATCTGGCCGAAGATGCCGCCGACGAGACCACCAGGCCCTCCATTGCCGCCGCCGCCGATCTGAAGGCGGTATGCACGACACCGCAGCCTAGCTAGCCGCCGCTGCCGACAGCACCAGCATGTTAAAGCACGCAACGATCGCTCATGAGCGACTTGTTTAGATATATACACCACACGCGGTATATACGGTGGCGGTTCTTCACTTGGTATAGCCGATGCTGACGCCGCCGATGGTGACCAGATCGCCGTCGCACCTGGGCACGAGCGACACAACGACCGTCTTGTCGCCGTCTGCCCCGATGTTGTCCATCAGGTCTCATACGCCGAACCTCGCCACCGTCTTCACGCGAAGCTGGCGGCAGCACGAAGTCAATGATGCCGATGCCGGAGCCGGACGTCAGACAGCAGTTGGTGTCCGGCGCCGTCTTGGGGAGGTCCGGCGGGTTGCAGTTGCCGAGGTCTGGATGGGCGCGGCGATCGCCCCTCGGCCTCGCTGTGCGCCCAGCCCTGCCGCAGCGACGCTGCCGAGGCCGAGGAGCACGTCACGGCGGTCAACGCGGCCTCCCGTTGCCTTGCACGTCAGACACCGTGGCTGCCTCGCTTTCGTGGGCACGAGGGCTTGGAGGCAGCACGGCATACGAGCGCCAGGGGTGGTGGTGGTGCACCTTGGCACGCTCCTGCTGATCTCCATGGTAAACTCGAGGAGGTAAAATGGTTAAGTGTGAGTCTGTGACATGTGTTGCACTACTCCGTGTGGTCCTATATATAGCCGTGCGTGCCACTTCGTGCACGTGCGGCAGGGCTCGCAGCTGTTCGGTTTGCCTGTTGGTTACGTGTTGGTCAGTGTTCGTCGAGGTTGGATGGCAAGGACTAAAGTGCAGTTCACGATTCCCAAGTTACTTAAGTTAATACGTGGTAAAATGCTTACCTTTGTTTTTTGAGATAGCTCACCATTCATGCCGAATGGTGGTAAAGTGCTTATACCTATCTAACGTGAGAAACCACTTGGATCTTAAAAGGGATCGTGACATGCACATTGAGCAGCTACATATATAGTACAGTAGAGTGCTTGACAATTTTGGCTCACTGCATAAACAGTTAAACACTGTACTGTGATATGTGTAGGGGCGGTGGTTTGACCGGCGCTGGTGGACAACATAGGGTGCGGCTGCTCGAGGAGAAAATGGCTCGGGAACCTTTGGATCAAGATCCAATGTTGACGAGCAAACTGACGTACTTCACTTCAATAATAATATAGTGAAATCAATATCAATGGACAGGAAAATTTCGCTATTCGATGCTATGTCGCCCTCATATCCTCAAATGTAACATAAGTTGATCTCAAACTTAGGAAAATAATAATATCATTATAGGATATCGATTACATTTCCAACATATATGTTTCACTCCCCTATGGTTCCTAGTATTTTTTTAGCATGACATATCTTTTTGTTCAGCGAAGATATTTGGTGTGATTCAATCATACAAACGCCATATAGCGGAGACGACAACATATGTCATTGTAAAAACGGTGTACTAAAGCAGGTCCACATGTTATTACTATAACAATACCTTATTTAATATTCTCTCTGATCCATATTACTTGTTGCTCGAACTGATGTATCAGAGGTGGTTCATATATTTGTGACAATGACCACCGCGCAAGTGAACCGAGCTTAGGTTTTGACTTGGTCGATGACCTGTCCAGAATATGATCAATATTGCTTGCGATGCAAAAAGTAATTCCCCTAAATATAAGAAAATCGTCAGCGTTCGAGAATACAAATTGATATCACAGAAATTATCATGAAATACAATTTAGTGACAGATTTTTTATGCAAGCAATGCATTTACACTGGCAAAGATGTCACCGTACAGGGTTTATGCAATGAACCTAATCGTCAAGCACTCCACTATTGATACTATGCTTAATTTACATGCCACGATCCAGTGGTTTATCACCTTTAATAGCTACTCGTAGAACTTTACCTTGCATCACCATAAGTAATAACTTTACTCGACGCATCCATATCGATCAGTAACCAACAGTCTGATTGTCAAAAGAAAAGGTCACCAACAGTTTTCGGGCGAGATCGATGGCTAGATTGTGTCTGGTAACCCCAGCCTACATCCTGGGGTGCGACTTCATCTAATGCAAAATATACGTCTCTGGGACAATTGTGCGAATGTATCTCCACATATGGGGAAAACAATTTTTCACAAACATCTACTTCTGAGATCCCTATGCAACTGTATTCGATAGTATGAAAACAAAGTGTAAAATACTTCAATAAGAGACCTGCTTGTGTCCAAAGTACAGACCAGAACACAAGAAACTTTGATAATGCATCGCTCACAGTTCGATCCATGCAGCGTCAGGCAGGTGGTTTTGGCGCTAACCTTTCCGGCCGGTTTTGATTCAAAAATTTGCAAGTAGCTAGCTAACCTTTCCCGCGGTTTGACTCGAATGTTACGTTTCATAGTACCATGACCTAGAAATAAATTCCATGATAGTTCTAGGGACTCTGAAATATATTTTATTGATAAAATAAAACAACAAAATTCAATACCGATGGATGTGACATATTCGCCATTTGACCCCAATTCACCCTCATAATTCTCAGACGTAACTTAAGTCGATCTTCAGAAAACAGTATATTTATAGCACATTAATTACCTTTTTGACATATATATGATACTACTAAGTATACTTTGCTTATTATTTTTGCATGTTTCCGGTAAACGATGTAGACAAGCTATTATTGTATCATGAACCTTATTTACTATTTATTGAGGTTTGTACATTTGTGACAACCAGGCCAGTGACCCGAGCTAGGTTTTGGCTCGGCCGATGACCTATCCAACATTAGATAGTTGCTACTACCGCCGCCCAAGTTTATTAGCCCCCTCGTATTTTGGGTTATATTTTGATCATGACTTTAATTAATAAAATATAAATATACATAGTACAAATAATATCATTGTAAACTACATTCAAATAGGAATCCAACAATATTTTTTTTGACATGCATTAAAATTTTGCTAGATTGAAAAAGAGACGACCTGGATGCTTGAAAACTAGTATTTGTTGTTAATAGTATTCAATCAGATAGAGATGCAATAATACAATATTAATATTCATATAGAACGAACAAGCTCGAACAATTTTGGCTTTGAGGTATCGATTGTACAGTTTGACCACATTGCATTAATGGACTCAGTACTTTGAAGTAACTTATATCTATAAACACATGCACAGTTTACATTCCGAATCGCTAGCTTGAGCTTGAACTGTATTTGTTTACATGTACCATATTTTTCTTTTGGTCTTCTGCTCCATGACGCAATTCATCGATACAAAATTATACCATGAGTAGTTAAAAGTTGAGGGCGGGGCTTTTCCCGGGCACTACATGCGGCAGTTTTCGTGTTGGTGGTTTGACAGAGAGGCGAGGAGGGTGAGGTAGTAGCGGATTCAACTTACTGCTGGAAAGGTAGGGCTGTGCGATTTGACGACGCGTTATTGCTGGAAAGATGGGGTCTTGTGATATGACTACTCACTATAGTGATGAATTACTGGCGCTACGACTGGGGTGATGCCTCCCTTCCGTTCCCCACTCTAATCTAGTGCATGACACGTCGACCCGGATGCTGGCACTCCCACATGTCGGCGAAGTACGTAAGAACACTAGTAGAAAACTGGGCTTTGGTTGGAGCCTGACAAGCCCATTAGTCCTGGTTTAGTCAAGAACCGGGACCCATGGGGGGCATACGTCCCGGTTCATGCGCCCAGGGGCCCGGCCGGGCCTCGGGAGGCATTTGTCTCGGTTCATGGGGACCCATTTGTCCCGGTTCTAAGCACAAACCGGGACCAATGGGCCTCGGTCCTGTCCCACAGCCATTGGTCCAGGTTCGTGCCTAGAACCGGGATAGAAGGGGGGCCTTTAGTCCCGGTTCCAGCCACGAACCGGGACGAATGAGGTGGCTATATATACCCCTTGCCCGCGAGCAGAGCACTCCACACTGCTCTATTTTTTCTGGCCGGTGAGGGAAGAGTTTTGTGGTGCTCTAGCTCACCTCCTATGCACATGAGGTGTTCGATGAAATACCCGAGCCACACTAGTTAAGCTTTCTCCTCTCGAAGCTCGACCTCCAAGCTCCATTTTCCCCGAGATTTGTCTAGGCTTAGCGATCTGTCACGTCTCCCGTCCCCGTCTTCACCGCTGTCGATCGCCCGCGCCGATCTCGTCGCCTACACCACCGTGCTAAGCCTCTTGTTATTATCTTCTTCTGAAAGAAAAAAAAATCTTACTTTAGATAGATACTTGTCTAATTTTCTTAATTTTATTATTGCTTCTCATTATATAGTGCTATGGTTTTGGTATCCGCCCTCGTCCTGTCTATGATTCGGATGTGGTATATATTATCTTTTATAACTATTTGGTTCATTTATTGTTTATCACAATTATTCCCATCAAGTTGACATAGATTTAATTTATCTAGGAGGTAGTTCAACCGGAAATTCCAACCGACCCTATTGTAAAGAGGTTAAATTTAGTTGAAGAAGAAAACAATTATTTGAAGGAAAAAATTAAAAAAATGAGGAGGACAAGATGATATTGGAGTTGCATGTTGCGGATGTCGTCGATGATCCCAAGATCAACATGGATGCAATGCGGTTGAAGATTAGAAAGATTAGAAAATATGCCATTCATACCGAGACTTGGTATCATTATGTCATTGGATCAATTGTTACCTTGGTTGTGATTATGATCGCATTTGTTGTTGCATTGAAAGGTTTTACATAGTTTCAATGTATGGTTTAACTAGATGTTCTGTAGAGCTATATGTTGTTCAATGAGAACTATGTATGTACTTTGGTTTTAATGTGATGATGAACTTCTATTAATTTGGTCACTTATCTATTCATGATGTTCTGTATTGGTTTTTGACACACTTAGTTATATATAATGCACGCAGATGAGCCGACAATGGATGTACGGTGACAGACACACCTCCGAGTACATTAAGGGCCTGCATAATTTTCTCGAAGTGGCTGAGGCGAACAAGTAGAATGGTTTTATGTGTTGTCCATGCCCTATAAGGGTTTCATGCCACACTATAATGTTTGGACTAGGCACGGAAAGATAGGGGTTATGATGGAAGACAACGAAGAAGAAGAGGACAATGACAACTATGTGCCCTCTGAATACGGTGATGCTACAATGGGGGAAGCTGCTGAAGATCAAGAGGTACCAGACGATGTGCCCGATGATGATGATCTCCGCCGGGTCATTGTTGATGCAAGGACACAGTGCAAAAGTCAAAAGGAGAAGCTGAAGTTCGATCGCATGTTAGAGAATCACAAAAAGGCCTGTACGCCAATTGCGAAGATGGCAACACAAAGCTCGGTACCGTACTGGAATTACTGAAGTGGAAGGCAGAGAATGCTGTGTCTGATAAAGGATTTGAGAAGCTACTGAAAATATTGAAGAAGAAGCTTACAAATGATAACGAATTGCCCGATAGTACGTTCGCAGCAAACAAGGTCGTACGCCCTCTAGGATTGGAGGTGTTGAAGATACATGCATGCCTTAATGACTGCATCCTCTACCGCAGTGCGTACGAGGATTCAAACGCATGCCTGGTATGCGGTGCATTGTGGTATAAGATCAGACGAGATGACCCTGGTGATGTTGATGGCGAGCCACCCAGGAAAAGGGTTCCTACGAAGGTGAAACGTCTGTTTAGAAATGAAGAGCATGCCAAGTTGATGCGATGGCACAGGGAGAACCATAAGAAAGATGGGAAAGTTGAGAGCACCTGCTGATGGGTCGCAGTGGAGAAAAATCGAGAGAAAGTACTTGGCTGAGTTTGCAGGTGACCCAAGGAACGTATGGTTTGGTTTAAGCGCGGATGGCGTTAATCCTTTCGGGGAGCAGAGGAGCAATCACAGCACCTGGCCCGTGACTCTATGTATGTATAACCTTCCTCCTTGGATGTGCATAAAGCGAAAGTTCATTATGATGTCAGTTCTCATCCAAGGCCCTAAGCAACCCATCAACGACATTGATGTGTACCTAAGGCCATTAGTTGAAGAACTTTTACAGCTGTGGAATGGAAATGGTGTACGTGTGTGTGGGATGAGCACAAACATGAGGAATTTGACCTGCACGCGTTGCTGTTTGTAACCATCAACGATTGGCCCGCTCTCAGTAACCTTTCAGGACAGACAAACATGGGATACCACGCATGCACGCACTATATAGCTGACATCGAAAGTATATACCTAGACAAATGCAGGAAGAATATGTGCCTGGGCCATCGTCGATTTCTTCCGACCAACCATCAAAGTCGAAATAAAGGCAAGCATTTCAAAGGCGATGCAGATCACCGGAAGAAGCCTGCCATGTGTACCGGTGATCACGTACTTGCTATGGTCAGTGATTTACATGTAATCCTTGGAAAGGGTCCCGGTGGACTATCTGTTCCGAATGATGCTGAGGGACACACACCCATGTGGAAGAAGAAATCTATATTTTGGGACCTAGCCTACTGGAAAGAGCTAGAGGTCTGCTCTTCAATCGACGTGATGGACGTGACGAAGACAAAAGATACACTGGAGGTATGGGAGGCACGAGAGGCACTACAAAAAAATACACTTCCGTGATGATACGTGTTTGCCAGAGTAGGTCGCGTTTTTTGTCATGCATGTACATCCATGACGATTTTATGACAGAATCAAGATAGTCATACCTGTGCTGTCGTAGAAGTGTTCCATGTCATTACCAAAATTATCATCACGGAAGTGTCCACTTCCAGGACGATAAATCGCTCGTCACAGAAGTGCTTTCATCAAGGGTGACCGACACATGGCATCCACCGTAACGGAACATCGTTAAGCTATCGGGTCCGGTTTTCGATCCGATAACCCGTTAATAGCCGGGACTAATGGGAAATTTCCACGTGTAAAATTCTGATTGGCCGGAGGGAACACCTGTCAGCTCAGTAGTGGGCCAGATGTCGCTTGTCCATTGGAGGAGACATGCCTATGATACGTCGACACGTGGCTGGGCCCAACAGAGGCCCGTATAAGTTAAACAGGCCGGCCCAGTCAAAAGACCGTAGTACTTACCACTAGTAGAAAAAGGGGCTTTGGTCAAGGCCGGGTAAGCCCATTATTCCCGCTTCAGTCCAGAACCGGGACCAATGGGTGCATTTATCCCGGTTCATGCGGCTAAGGCATTAGTCCAGGTTCACCTGGACCCTTTAGTCCCGGTTGGTGCCACGAACCGGGACTAAAGGGTGCGATGCCCATTGGTCTCGGTTGGTGGCACCAACTGGGACTAATGGGCTTTGAGGCATTAGTACCGGTTCATGGCACGAACCGGTACTAAAGGTCCCATTT
>NC_041380.1:1293809-1306799 GCF_002162155.2 Triticum dicoccoides
CCATGTGATATGTGGTCTAGTTGTTGGGAAAATTTACAAATATGAATTTTGACTTTATTTACAAAATCTCTCTGGAATTTGTAAAATGGGCATAACTTTTGCATACGAACTCGGATTAAAAAGTTTTTTATATGAAAAATCATTTACTCGAAAAGTTACATCCGATGGAGACCGCCTACAGCCTGTTTGCAAATTTGTAGAATCCTCAAATTCCAAAAGGAAAAAAAGTTATGCTCAAATTTCAGTTTTTTAAATTTTCAGTAAATCCGGTCAAACTATGGTCAAACTACTTACTCAAGAAGTATTAGTGTTACTAAATAATTATTCAAGAATATTAGTGTTATTAAATAATTATTTCACCTTTTTTGAATTTTGGTCAAATCTGGTCAAACTATGGTCAAACTATGGTCAAACTATGGTCAAACAATGGTCAAACTACTTATTCAAGAAATATTAGTGTTACTAAAAAATTATTGTTTTTTAAAACAATAGTTTTAAACTCAAACAGTGAAATATGTGACTTCATGCTCAAGCTAAATTCCTGAGAGTTAACAGGATTGACATCTTACTATTGTTAGGAAAACAACAAGTGCAGACTTGGAAACGAGGGAGAATAGAACCCGGAAGTTAAGCGTGCTCAGGCTGGAGTAGTGAGAGGACGGGTGACCGTTCGGGAAGTTAGATAATTTGGAATGATGAGGGGTGATTAGAGATTAAATTGAGCAGTGATGAGGGGTGATTAGAGATTAGAGGTTAAAATAATTCAGAAATTTGAAAATAAAAAAAATCAAAAAAAATTCAAAAAAAACTTCAAATTTTTTTTAAAAAAAATCAGAAAAATTCCTTTAGTACGGTTGGTGTTACCAACCGGGACTAAAGGCGGACTGGCCACGTGGAGGGCCTTTAGTCCCGGTTCTGGATTGAACCGGGACTAAAGGGTCAGGGCATTAGTACCGACCCTTTAGTCCCTGTACTCAGGTACTAGTGGGCGAGCCCAATAACAGCCTTCTTAATAAAGGCCCATTTATGGCCCGAAGCCAGATCTGGCCCATTAATTGTTCGCCGAATATTTGGGCCCAATTATAGCCCGGTGACTTTCGGCCTGTTAGAGGCCCGCTGTAGACATGGGCTCATTTCAGCCCGGTGTGACTTTCGGCCTGGGAATGGCCCGTGCTACCCATGGGCTATATATGGTCTGACAGGACATCAGGCCCATTAACGGCCCGTGATAAAGGTGGCAACAGTTAAGTCCAACTTCACTTTGGGCCTGTTAAAGGCCTGTCACATAATTCGCCCCGTGATGTGTGTACTAAGCTTTTGGCCTCTTAAAGGCCCATGATATCAGTGGGCCAACTAAGGTCCGAGATATGTTTCGGTCTGGTAACTGCCCTTGATATAACAGGGCCCAAAAAGGCCCGGTCTACATTTCAGCTTCCTGAAGGTCCATCGACGACTAGTGGGCCCTTACAAACCGGGACTAAAGGCCCTTTTTCTACAAGTGTACTCAGGTACTAGTGGGCCAGCCCAATAACGGCCTTCTTAATAAAGGCCCATTTATGGCCCGAAGCCAGATCTGGCCCATTAATTGTTCGCCGAATATTTGGGCCCAATTATAGCCCAGTGACTTTCGGCCTGTTAGAGGCCCGCTGTAGACATGGGCTCATTTCAGCACGGTGTGACTTTCGTCCTGGGAATGGCCCGTGCTACCCATGGGCCATATATGGTCTGACAGGACATCAGGCCCATTAACGGCCCGTGATAAAGGTGGCAACAGTTAAGTCCAACGTGACTTTGGGCCTGTTAAAGGCCTGTCGCATAATTCGGCCCGTGATGTGTGTACTAAGCTTTTGGCCTCTTAAAGGCCCATGATATCAATGGGCCAACTAAGGTCCGAGATATGTTTCGGCCTGGTAACTGCCCGTGATATAACAGGGCCCAAAAAGGCCCGGTCTACATTTCCTCTTCCTGAAGGTCCGTCGACGACTAGTGAAAATTGATGCCCAACATGCATTTTGGACTGCTAAAGGCCCATGGTTTCATCTGGGCCGTAACATGCCAGTACAATATTCAGCCTGTTAATGGCCTAATGCTACTTGGGCCAAACTAAGCGCTGGGTCCACAAAAGGCCCAACTAAAATATAGGCCAGTGTAAGTTGTGGGCCTCGTGCAAAGTGTGAAGGCCCCAATCATTCGGGCCCAAGAAAGATGCAGGCTGGCCCAATTGTGGCCACCTAAAAACAAGGCCCGTTGGAGGTGAATGTTTCAGCCCAGTCGACTACATCTGATTTTTTTTCTGATAGCGAATGATGGCAGTAACTAGTAGGAATTAAGAACAAACCTACTCTATACAGTAAAGAAATGACGGCATAGTAACTAAGAATAAACCTACACTATACAATAAAGGATTTATGGTATATTACATCCAATGGGCATCGAAGTTCGCCACCAGTGATCATAAAGCGCAACGAAGAAGCAGATTACAAAAACTAGGCACCATTGCAGCGTAACAAAATAATACTGAACTGAGACCACTTCCAAGACAATTCAAGAAAGTTTAGCCTTGTACGGGAACTGTTGCGCAAGCTGCTGAGCAAGGCTGTGAGACCGGCGTAGCATGTCGGTCATAGCTCCCAGGTGTAGTTGTTTAGCGATGAGGTTCTCATTGGTGTTCTCCGCAATCTTTCTTAGAGATAGGACTTCAAGTCGAAGTTGAGTTGCAGAACGCCTTTCTGCTAGAACCTGGGACTGAAGAAGTTGAACTGACTCAAACAAAAAATTATGTGAGCTTGTCTGACAGCTAGTCTAAAGTAACTTGAACACTGCATCAAGACAAGACTTTGGGGTTGTCTGGCTATCTTCAAGATGTTTTGCCTTCTTTGCTGCAATATATGTTGGGTTTGTCTCACAGCCTTCAACAGACTTGTGCATGATATCAGGCATATCACCCTGAAACAAAGCAGAGAGATGACAAGTTTTGCACGTGTATAAATAAAGATGATAACTATCCTGTCAATTCCATCCAATTTCAAATTAGAAAATAAAGAGTAGGTTCAAAATATCAATAGCATAATTTGGCATTGTACATAATACAGGGAGCTTCACCACACTATTGGATTACAATGTCAACATAACAAGCATAGATGAAGGGTAAAGAAAATCATTGTATCTATTTTGGTTAATGTTCATGGCATGTTGTTCATATCATCAGCCACATCAGTAAGATAAAACAGGAGATGACAAGGTGCAAACGTGGGCTGCTTCACCACACACTGGATTATAGATCCACAAAAGCAGGCATACATATATGGAGTATTGAGTAATGTGCATGGTATGAATAAGGAATTTGGTTTTACAAGTAAAACTTAGAACTTACGGTTATTGCGAACATGCATTTTGGTAGAAACAGCACACTAAACAGTATTAAACGATAGGGGGTATGAGAAAATTAAACGACATTTGAGGATAAAGGCCTTAGAAGGACTGCCTTACATTAACAGTTAACACCGGCTTTATAATGTCCTTCTCCATGTCAAGGGAATGATAACTCAAGCATTTCAGCACATAATCTTCTTCATAAGCATTGCCTGTACTCTACATTTTGTAGAGAGTAATTATAGATGATAATACTGGAAGAGATAGAGGATAATGAAGATAAGATGCAGATTGATGCTACATAACCAACTACCAATCCCTGGAAGTACAAGCGTTACAGGACAAAATGATAGAGGCGAGGGTCCCGATCTTTCGATGAGATGATAACTATAGATTTGGTGGAGACGACTTTGACGGTCCGACTACAAACATGCATGACGTTGCGCCTTGGCAATCGCCAAACCAATCTTCTGAGGTTACTGCCAATGCCGGAAACACGGTCAACCTGACCACGAAGGTCTATTTCTGCACACAATCGAGAACAAGCAAGAATATGATAAAGCAATCTGAATATTGCAAATATATATGAAGTATTGATAATGGTGGGGATACGTAAGCGGTCTTGGTCTGGTCGTTGGACACAAACGAAGTACACGAGGAAAAAAATCACAACAAAAAATCACAAGGAAAAAAGCTACTAAATGGATCTATTTATATAGGAGCAAGGGGTGGCGGCCAAGGAGGTGGAAGGACATCCCAAGGCAGCCTAAAACCAACCCTGGGTCGTACAAGGCTCATGGGCCCAAGTGGAGGTGATGCAACACCTTCGGACTTGTTGTTTGACTCGGATTCGGCTGCATCCTCAGATTGTTTCGTCTATATCTCAATGCTCCGGACGAATTTAAAGGTGAATCCAATTGGGTTGGAAAGAGCATGAAATCTACATTCCAACAAAAAATCCACCCAATTCGGAGTCCGTATGAAAAAGTTGTTGGCGTTTTGAGTCTGGTATGTCTGTGGAGTCCGAATCTGAATCCAAAACGTGAGAGACTTGGACTCTATATTCTCTTGGCCCAAAAGTGACGTGAGAGGACTTTTTGAACAGAACCTAAACTTCTCCTTTCCCTTATCTGTATATGTGGATTGTACAAATGTCCCATACACCTGCAATTAGACAAAACACAAAACTGTGTAAAGTATTTTTCTTCTGGATATCATAAATAGATTATTGAATAGTTTGCACTAAAAATAACCTCACAAATATGCACGTATGCAATATTTTTGGTCGTATCCAAGGTAGTCATGTCCTCATCATCCTCCCCTTCTTGAAAACAAAGCCGTCCTCGGCGTTGCTTAATCTGAAATGTGGCTAACAAAAGAGACAAGGTGTAGATGTTGTATATGTATATGTCATCCAGTTTTACTTCCCTTGATTTTTGCACATATGACACATGTATACATGAGTAACTTTTATAGATCATAAAATATAAAGCTAAAATATTATCATAAGTAGAAGGCATGAAAATATTGCAACTCAGTTTGCACATATAAGTGAAGTTCTTATTCATATCAAAAGATTGACAAAATTCATCATTAAACCATCCCAAAATTGCTTAATAAATTTTACTTGCATCAAATTTACATGTGACAACATGCTTAAATAAGAAAACATGCAATAAGTCATTGGACACAGAATCATCACCAAGATTAGAGGTCATATCAAAATGATTAAACATTGGTTCTTTTGCATTAACAGTTAATTCAATGTGTGCACTCAAAATTGTTGGTATTTCAGTTGTTTGGTCACATGGAAAAGTCAAATTATCAACATAGTCCTCTAAAATAGGTGGTACGATAAAAGTAGTGGGTAGCTCATCAGATGGTGCATTCAAACTGACAAGGCATTCATCATTCTCATGCAGAGATGGAAGATCAGTACCTTTGTCATTACCTCTTATGATCAACTCAGATGATGTAGCGACTCTCGGGGGCAATGTGTCACATGGTGGAGGTGATGTAGTCCTCACAACAATGGATGTGGTTGTCATAGTATCCCTAGTAGTTGAAGGAACAATAATATCAATTCTTCGAATGTGCACCGTGCGCTTGTTCTCCTCGTGGGCAACACGTCGTTTTATTTCCGGTTTCGCTTTGCAAGCAAGACAAAACAAATGGTCCATTGGATAACACTATTCATGAATTGATATCTCTGGAATATCACGGTTTAATCCTCCCCAAAATCTATCCATAAAATCATCTTCACTTTCTTGTAAAGAGGAATGCAACAAGGTAGTTTGTAAATCATCACAATATTTTGTTACAGTGTCACTACCTTGTTTTAAATGTTGCAACTTAGTCATGTCGCAAGTATAATAAGCGGGAACGAAAGTATGTCGCATGGCAAGTTTCAAATCATCCCAAGTAGTAGGTATATAATCAGGGTGTAACCGACAATATTCACTCCACCAAACCAAAGCTTCACCAGTGAAAGAACCAACCGCAACTTTAACCTTTTTATGATCATCAAAATTATGGGAAGCAAGTATATTTTTTATGTTGAACTCCCATTCAATATATAAAGCAGGTCTAAAACGAGCATTAAATGGTGGTATACATACATTAACCTGGTCATGTGCATTTGGATGTTTGTGCACCTCTTGTGATGGTTGTGTTATTTGCAAAGGTGGTGGCACGTCTCCCACGACCGACAAAGCCCATGAATTGACTATGGATCCTATCATGATTAGTAGAAACAAGAAACAAAATCCAAAAAAATGTTCCTATGAACTACTTGGAAGTGGTGGTAAAACGCTCACAGTATAAGAAATCTCAATATCTTACAAGTTCTTACCATGCAGCAAGTGGTGATTTGCAACCAGCGGTGTCAAATAACTCTGAACATTGAGTAAAGCGATTGCCAGGGGAACGTATGTATACACGGTGTAGAAAATTGTGGAGCTGGGTTGGCTATATATGGTAGCAAAAGATTAGCAACAATCAATTCAAAGATGCAATGTTGAATAAACGTTCAACGACGGTACTGTGCTGGTCCTAGGCTACACCGGACTAGAGACGCGATCCTAGAACACTAATGAGGTCACAACGTAGCACAACTAGCATCAATGAAGGATACTAAGTAGCTCTGGACAGCAAGATATAAGTGAAGATAACAATAGTAGTAAAGATAATGATGGGAAACAACAACCAAGCAGGGTATATCAACAACTTTCTCTCCAACTTTCCTCTGGAAAAGTTTGTGACAATTTTTTGATAATTTTTCCAATAGTGGTACTGACTCAAGCTTTCAAACACAAAAGGAATCACCCAATTCTTAGTTGATATGAGGAGTAAAAAATTTCTAAAACTGGCCTGAAAAACTAGAATAAGTTGTGTTCGGGAACTTCAGAGGGCAAAAAGACCTATTTAGAAGCTGATTTTGAGGTGAAAAATATTGAATTATCTTCTGCAACAATTTAGACGCGGCTCGTCGCTAACTTTCTTTTGAGTACTTGTGGAGCCAAAACGGACTTCGTATGAGGAAGTTCTGCCTCTTTTACTGAACAGTGCACAAAACAGATTCCAATCCGAATTCAACTACGAGATTGAGTCTAGATAGATCCGATTTTTTTCTTCTCCCTTTTTTTCCTCAAATTTTCCCCTTTTTCTTTCTCTTTTTTTCTCTGACTTTTTTTCTTTTTTTGTTCTCTCCCTCTTTCCAAAACAAACTAGATAAGATGCAGATTGGATCGAGCAAAGATGTGAACGATCTCAACTATTATTATGACACTGGACGGTGGATAGCACGTGGTGGAAATTGATGGATGGGTGGTGGACAGCGGAAGAGTTAACGATGCAGCGGCGACGTGACTAATGTGAACAGAACTAGAAACTCTAAACGAACTAGACACTACGACCAGCAACTCGACACGACGATGCAAGCGATAATTCAACTATGCAAACAATGAAAAGAAAATTGCAAAGTCTCAGACCGGCTTGGACAAAGGATGAATAGATCTAACTTTTTTGTGGCTTTTTCTTGGACAATAGGTAAGAAAATAAATCTTATCTAGGAAAAACTGGAAATTCTCACCGAGCAACCTGAAAACTGATACCACTTGATAGAGGCGAGGATCCTGATCTTTCGATGAGATGATAACTATCGATTTGGTGGAGACGACGTTGCGCCTTAGCAATGGCTAAACCAATCTGCTGAGGTTACTGCCAATGCTGGAAGCACGGTCAACCTCACCACAAAGGTCTATTCCTGCACACAATCGAAGAACGAGCAAGAATATGATAAAAGCAATCTGAATATTGCGAATATATATGAAGTATTGATAATTTTGGGGATCCGTAAGTGGTATTGGTCTGGTCGTTGGACACAAACGAAGTACACGAAGTTGCAATGGCTAACTTTTAACTAAACAAATCCCAAGGAAAAAGACACTAGATGGATCTATTTATATAGGATCAAGGGGTGGCAGCCAAGTAGGCGGAAGGACGTCCCAAGGCAGCCTAAAACCAACCCTAGGTCGTACAAGGCTCATGGGCCCAATTGGGGGTGATGCAACACCTTTAGACTTGTTGTTTGACTCGGATCTGCTGAAGCGTCAGATTGTTTTCGTCTATATCTCAATGCTCCGCATGAATTTGAAGGTGAATCCAATTAGGTTGGAAATATCACGAAATCTACTTTCCAAAAAAAAGAATCACCCAATTCGAAGTCCGTATGAAAAAGTTGTTTGTGTTTTGAGTCAGGTATGTTTGTGCAGTCCGAATCTGAACCCAAAACATGAGAGACTTGGACTCTATCTTCTCTTGGCCCAAAAGTGACGTGAGAGGACTTTTTGAACAGAACCTAAACTTCTCCTTCACCCTTATCATCATATGTGTATTGTACAAATGTGCCATACACCTGCAATTAGACAAAACACAAAAGTGTGTGAAGTATTTTTGTTCTGCATAACATAAATAGATTATTGAATAGTTTGGACTAAAAATCACCTGAAAAATATGCATGTATGCAATATTTTTGGTCGTATCCAAGGTAGTCATGTCCTCATCACAAAATGTACTGGCAAGAGCAATGAGCTACACTTCTGCACTGGCATTGTCTGTGTATTCTACTTTTTGGTAAATGGTGGGCGAGGGAGATAAGATGCAGAATGATACATAATGAACCAATCCCTCTTCCCATAATACAAGAGTGTTTTGAACACTGGTGTACTGTACAAAATGTTCTTATATTATGGGATGGAGGGAGTAGCTGTTAATGTATGTACAGTGATAGACGACGTTCAGTCCTTACAAGAGGACTGCATATCTAAACCTTTTCAAAAGCATTGGGTTGATTCTAAATTTATGTAAGAGTCCATATGGATCTTATAATGTCCACCAAATGGACGATAACGAGGCTAACATGTGAAGTGTTGCTACATAATCAAACAGCTATGAAAGTAAGTATGGTCATACAGGGCAAGATGTACTCACAAGAGCAATGAAGTGTGCAGTATAGTTGCGAGATTTTGTAGTCCCTTGAGAATGAATGTTCTTCTTCTAACAGTTTTCATACAAGTGAGACGTTAAGGAAAATGCAGAAATGTAGTTCAAATTGTGATGTGATATCATAGACAGTACCTTACGCTGCAGCAAGACCAATGTGTAACAAGATTATTCCAATCACCGTCGGATAAATGTAGCACCGGAGACTTTATAGAAATTTATTTTAGAGGCTTGCCATCGAAGTGTGCTTGCCTCAGGTAGGAACGATACTTCATCAACGAGTGCTTGAAAAGCGCAACCAACCCTTGCTCGTCTTCAAAATCTAGTTTGGTCCTTGCATATTTTAAAGAATGAAATCTTATGTCTTCTGTCAGCAGGAACATATGCAGTAATGACCATGAATAACATTAGTACATTACTTATGCATAAGTTGCGGAGGAAGACTAGAAATTGTTCTGTGTCTGCGGTATAATCTTTCCATGAAGGAAAGATGTGCACAAATTTCCTGACAACAATATAAGCTTCGTCTTCTAAACAGGGAAGAAATGGAATAGGGGTCCTATTTGCTGCAATTGGGGCTCTCTCTGGGTTGAAAAGGGATTTGGCAACTGGCATTGGGGTTTTGCGTCGTAGAGCTGGTGCTATGTCAACTGGCATAATCATACTATTTGCTGCACCTGGGGTCTGTTGAGTTGGGGCATCAGAAACGATCAGTCTAGTAGGGCTAGAGTCTGCAAGAGTTGGGGTGTTTTGTGGGTCAGGTGATATTGCAACTACACCTAATGGGCTATTTGATTTATCAGGTGCCACTACCTTTTCCAAATACTTTGCTTGTGCTCCTCCACAATCAGCAATCGCCCTCTGCCTTTTGAACTTCTGATACACAAGAACATCTTTTGAGTGGATAAATATGGTATGATAATAGATGCAATATGTACTGAAAATGGATAGGCAGGGCGTATTCACATACACGATGTGTAAACTAAGCTAATGGCAGCTCAACAAATTAGAAACAATGCAAAGCATCAGTTGAAGATATGTGCGACCAGTATAACCTTGGAAAGTTAGAGCAAGCACCTTGATGGGTGAATAAGATAGGGCATTTTCCTCTGACTCCTCCTCTAGGGAGCTACATTGACTCCCTCTAGCTCAGAATCACTATTAGGATCATATTCTGAGCATGAATCTGTAGGTGAACAGCGTTTGCATTGCTTTGCATCCAGACTTGATTTCATTATGATGCTGTTCAGAATCTAGGATTCTTGAAAACAAAAAAAGTGGTTAGATTATCTATGGAATGCATTGCAGATTCAACTCGAAGAGTGTCTCCCTATAAACTCCTGCATATGCAAAGTTCACCCTCAACCGTGCTGACCAGACCACACACAGAAATACAAACCCCTTATGTCTCTATAACAGGCAGACACACATTTCAAAACTGAAGTAGGAACATTAGAATCATACGAAATTCGTATTTGAAAAAATAAACTAAGGAATTATGAGTGACATAATGTTTAGCTTAAAGGGTGGAGTGTTGGTAGTGTGACACAAAGCAAGTAGGAAGATTGTAATCCATGTAAAAGAACGAAGCCTATGTCAAAGCTGGAAATGACGCATTCTTTCTATACAATGCAGTGTTCGTTGCCCACACATGATGGAAGAGATCACATAGAGAAATACTATTCACTATTGTCTACGGTTCTAGTATTTAGAAATAGGGTGGTCCACCCTAAAAGAATATTCACAACAAATATGACAAGGCAACCATAGATGTAGTGAATCAATCATTTAATTGTGAGCTTACTAGCACAAGTATGCATAATTGTAACTGCAGTAAGATACCATCCAAAATCCTCCTAGAGTCATGTCGTTCGGGGACGGCAAGTCACCGATGAGGCAGGCGGTTGGGGCGAGTAGAGATCGGAAGCGCGCAGTAGAACAGAGGGGAATCAGGGCCTGGGACGACCCAAAATCCCAGGGTGGGCCGGTGCACCGTGGGCACCCTGTAGAGATACACACCCGAGCGGCGAACATGCATTTTCGAAACTAATTTAGGAACATTTAGCTGACCAATTAAACAACTCTGTTTTAATAATATCATATTCGTATTTGAACAACTAAGCTTGTTTTGCTTGATGGGTGGCGTAGTGCTATTATGACACGAAGCACGTATTCCAATCTTATAGTGATCATAAAAGGGGGAAATTCCACTAGTAGAAAAAGGGCCTATTATCCCGGTTCGTAAGGGCCTTTTGTCCCGGTTCCTGAACCGGGACTAAAGGGTCGGTACTAATACCCTGTCCCTTTAGTCCCGGTTCAATCCAGAACCGGGACTGATGGGCCTCCATGTGGCCTGTGCGCGGAGCCCAGGCAGGAGGGCCTTTGGTCCCGGTTGGTGGCACCAACCGGGACCAATAGGCATCCACGCGTCAGCATTTCTGTGGCTGGGGTTTTTGTTTTTGTTTGAAGGGGGGGGTTGGGGGTTTTGGGGGTTGATTTAGGTGTTTTATATATTGTGTTAGCTAGCTATAATTAATAGAGAGACGTGTCCTCTCTTATGTCCATGCTTGGTCGACGCTACGTACTATACATACATATAGAGAGGACTAGACACGCTAGCTAGCTAGTAAGCAAACGAAGGAAACAGAAGATCGTCATGAACATATATGCATACAGGGAGATGTGATATCGACCACCTCTCCTTCTCCGAGAGATTGGTCGAACAACAAGTTCTCGTATATCTATCCGACACTACCGGCTACATATATACAATAATTATCTCTTACAAATATAATCTCCTAACATACGGCATGGTCCACATAGTATTCTCCGTCTTCAGCGATCACGTGGTCAAGAAAGAATGCCGCCAATTCCTCTTGAATTGCTCGCATGCGAGCTGGTGCTAGGAGTTCATCCCGCTTCCGAAACATCTAATTTGAAGAAGGGGGTCAATACATATATATATGAATGAATGAAACTCAACACAAATGATGGTAATAAAATAAAATTGTGAATGTTGTTATTTACGCACTTCATATTGTTCGTCAGAGTAGCCCCACTCATAGGTCGTGTGGCGGATGGACTCGCAAACGTAGTATCCACAGAAATCATTACCTTGTTCCTGCCACAACCACTTTACAAGAAACAGAGGTCAATCAAACTGATGAGCAAGAATGCCAAATGGTATTGATGAAACTAGCGCTTGAATCACTAGGAGATGCGTGGAACATGCTACTATAGTACTTACTTTCGGGTGTCTAAATTGCAGCTTCTTTGGGAGTCCCAGAGCTTTTTTGGTGATTTTTTTCCAAACCCTGCCAGACAAAGAAAACAATTACTTGATATATCAGGAAATGAACAAAGTTGCTGATATGGGGGATAATGATCGATTTAACTTACTTCTCGAGCATTTGAGTCATGTCCGCATAGTCCTGGGGATCTTTTCGTCTTGAGTCTAAGACGGTTACTACTCCCTTGTAACACCCCGGATGTAACTTTCCCAATTTGTACTCCAACTCTTGTTGTTTCTGGCGTTGAGTTATATTTATTTCCTCGGGTTCGGGTTTTGTCTCCGTGTGTTGTTGTCGTTGTCATGCATCTCATATCATGTCATCATGTGCATTGCATTTGCATACATGTTCGTCTCATGCATTCGAGCATTTTCCCCGTTGTCCGTTTTGCATTCCGGCGCTTCGTTCTCCTCCGGTGGTCATTTCTACCTTTCTTTCGTGTGTGGGGATTAAACATTTCTGGATTGGACTGAGACTTGCCAAGCGGCCTTGGTTTACTACCGGTAGACCGCCTGTTAAGTTTTGTATCATTTGGACTTCGTTTGATACTCCAACGGTTAACCGAGGACCGAAAAGGCCTCGTGTGTGTTGCAGCCCAACACCCCTCCAATTTGGCCCAAAATCCACCTAACTCTGCTCCATCATCTAGAGCGTTCGATCATGATCGTGTGGCCGAAAACCGCACCTCATTTGGACTCTCCTAGCTCCTCCTATGCCTATTTAAAGATCCCCCGAAAATCTCCTTCTCCTCCCCCCCCCCCGAAACCCTAGATCTATTCGTCTTCGCGCGCACCGGACACTTTTCGCTGCCGACGGACATTGTCCG
>NC_041380.1:1307142-1337515 GCF_002162155.2 Triticum dicoccoides
CCACGGCGCCGCGCCCGCGCCCGCTGGACTCCCTCCGCCACCCGCCGGACTCCCTCCGCCGCCCGAGCCGCTCCGGTGGCCGCCGCGCTGCCGCAGCCGCCCGCTCCGGCCGCGGAGGACGCCGGCAAGCTCCACCATCGCCGCGCCGCCCTCGTCCTCGCCCTCTCCTCGCCGGCCCGGCCCCGACGATCTCGCCGGTGAACAATTCCTCGCCGGAATTCTTGGTTTGCGTGCGATCCAGATTTGGCGTGAACAGTAAACCCTAGGAGGTCGAATTTTCTCCAAGTCCCGATTTTGTCAGATCCAAGTGCTTATGTTCATAGCCCCGTAACGTTGCATCCGTAGCTCCAATTCATGCATATAGCATATCAAAATGTTCATCTCAGAGAGTACATCATTTCGTTCCATTGCATCATTTTCATTTGAGTTCATCTTGATGCCCGAAATTCTGTTAGAAAAGGGCTACTTGAGATAATAGTCAGATCTGCTACTCCATTTAGCTTTTTGTCATTTTTGCCATGATTAATGTGTGCATGATATGCCCATGGGTTCTACATATGTTTTGTTAAGGGTTTTGTCATCTTTCCAGAGGTGCAACCCATGTATTTTTGTGATGTGTGTGGTGACTTGTGCAAGCTTGCAAAGTGGTGCACTTGCTAATTCTGTTTCCAGGGACTTCGAAATTTCACTAAGTCCTGGACCTGTTTATCTCATGATGACATATGTTCATGTTGTTTCCTAGTGATCCGTGCCTCTTTTGAGGATGATCAGTAAGGATGTTTTGTTAATCTTGTAGTGCTCTATCTATTCATGTCTTTGTTTGCAATTATGGAGCACCCTAGCTTGAGTCAATCGAGCTCTACTTTTGCTACTTTGTGAATCTGGGCAGATTGTCAACTTGTTTGCAATTTTGCCGATGGTGTTGTAGTTGATCCGTGCAGGCTATGCTATTGTTCTTGCCATGTCTAGCTTGAATTTTGTGCCTTCTTGATGGGTGTATGCTTATCTTGCCATGACTTGCACCGTAGTGAGTGCATCTAGCTCGAGAACATGCCTACTTGAGTTGTATTTCAGCATGTGCCAGTTTTTCTGATCCCTTTTGCTATGTTCACGCGCTTGCAATTGTATTTTCTAATCCCTTTTGGCTCAAGGTCACTAAGGGACTTTTGTTAAGCTCTTTGAGTAGCTCCATGCCATGCTTTAATTTTCCATGATCAGGTCCTATAGCATGTAGTTTTGTTGCTCCGAAGTGGGCTATCTGATCTGAATTTCCAGACAAGTGCTAATTTCACTAAGTCTGGGATCTGTTTTCCATATGCAGTTTTGCCATGCTTGTTTGAACCTGTTAATGGATGAATTGGCCGTAGCTCAGTGCTAGACTTTTGTTAAGCATCTTGAATGCATCCCTGCCATGTATTGTTTTGTCATGTTTGGGTGCTGTAGCATGTTCATCTCATTGCATTTAGATGGCTACTTGCTGTAAATCGCAGACCGGTGCCATATTTGAATCGCTTGCGATTTTCAAACCGTAGCTCCGATTCCGGCATTCTTTATATCGTTTTCAAGAGATTTCATCTCATCTTTCCAGTGGCACAGTTGGATTTCAAAGTTGAGACAAGGTTCTTGCATTTCCTGTCATATCTTGCATTTTGCATCCCGCTTCGCATCCCGCATAGCATATCATCGTTGCATCATCTTGTTTGATCCTTGCACGTGGTTGATTGTATCCTTGTTGCTTGTTTGTCTTGTTTGGGTAGAGCCGGGAGACGAGTTTGCTAACGAGGAGCCCGTTGAGTTTGGTTTCGAGGATCCAATCAACTCTGACAACTGTGCAGGCAAGATGATCATACCCTCGAAATCACTACTATCTTTGCTATGCTAGTTTGCTCGCTCTTTTGCTATGCCAATGCTACGATGCCTACCACTTGCTTTCAAGCCTCCCAAATTGCCATGTCAAACCTCTAACCCACCTTGTCCTAGCAAACCGTTGATTGGCTATGTTACCGCTTTGCTCAACCCCTCTTATAGCGTTGCTAGTTGCAGGTGTAGTTTGGAGGCCGTTCCTTGTTGGAACATTTATTTACCTGTTGTGATATCATTATATTATATTGTTATCTTAATGAATCTATACACTTGGTTAAGGGTGGAAGGCTCGGCCTCTCGCCTAGTGTTTTGTTCCACTCTTGCCACCCTAGTTTCCATCATATCGGTGTTATATTCCCGGATTTTGCGTTCCTTACGCGGTTGGGTTATAATGGGAACCCCTTGATAATTCGCCTTGATTAAAGCTTTTCCAGAAATGCCCAACATTGGTCTTACCATTTGCCACCTAGCCTTTTCTTTCCCTTGGGTTCTGCAGACTCAAGGGTCATCTTATTTAAACCCCCCGGGCCAGTGCTCCTCTAGGTGTTGGTCCAACCTAGAGCCCCTTGCAGCGCCACCTCGGGGAAATTCGAGGGCTTGTTTTAGTTGTATGGATTGCTTGTCTGAGTGTGCCCTGAGAAAGAGATATGTGCAGTTCCTATCGGGATTTGTCGGCACATTCGGGCGATGTTGCTGGTCTTGTTTTAACCTGTCGAAGTGTCTTGAATTACCGAGATACCGAGTCTGATCGGAACGTCTTGGGAGGAGGTCTATTCCTTCGTTGACCGTGAGAGCTTGTCATGGGCTAAGTTGGGACTCCCCTGCAGGGATTTGAACTTTCGAAAGCCGTGCCCGCGGTTATGGGCAGATGGGAATTTGTTAATCTCCGGTTGTAGATAACTTGAAGCTTAACTTAATTAAAATGAATCAACTGAGTGTGTTACCGTGATGGCCTCTTCTCGGCGGAGTCCAGGAAGTGGACACGGTGTTGGAGTAATGTTTGCGCAGGTTGCTCTCTAGTTTCTCGCTCGCGCTTTGCCTCCTCTTCTCGCTCTCTTTTGCGAATAAGTTAGCCTCTATACTTGCTAGTCGCTTGCTACAGCTCCACACATATATTTATCCTTCCCCTACCTATAAGCTTAAATAGTCTTGATCGCGAGGGTACGAGATTGCTGAGTCCCTGTGGCTCGCAAATTACTATTACACCAGATGCAGGGCCTGATGATTCTACTCCAGGAGACGCGTTTGAGCTCAAGTGGGAGTTCGCCGAAGACTCTCAACATTACTATGTTTCCTTTCCCGATGATCCATAGTGGTGCCCAGTTGGGGGTGATTGGGACCGTGTCGCATGTTGGGTTACCTTTTATTTTGTCGCCGTAGTCGGGCCATGAGTGTTTGGATGATGTAATGTTATTTATGTACTTGATTGACGTGGCAAGTGTAAGCCAACTATGTTATCTCCCCTTTATTATTTTTATTACATGGGATGTTGTGAAGATTGCCTAACTTGCGACATATGCCTTCAATGCGATTATGTCTCTAAGTCGTGCCTCGACACGTGGGAGCTATAGTCGCATCGAGGGTGTTACAAGATGGTAATCAGAGCCTTCCCCGACCTTAGGAGCCCCATTGCTTGATCGTTATTAGCGGCCGAGTTGTGTCTAAAAAAAATGTTTTGAGTCTTTTAGGAATTATATATCGGAGAGTTTAGGAATTCTTTTTACTTCCCAGTCTCCTCATCGGTCTGGTAAGGCATCCTGACGTGGAGTTTTGACTCTTCTGTTCTCAAATTTCACTAAAAAAATTTTTAGGATCACGCGGGTATCTTGGAATCGTTCCGATGGATTTATGATGAGAACATTGTCTTGGTGCCTCCTGTCAGGGGTTTAGTGGAAGTGTCCCGAGGAGTTGAGCTCTGAGGTGTTGTCATCATAATTTTATCGTTGCAGTTCTGGAATACCTGAGTTTAGTACGCCGACATTGAAAATCTCTTTTATGCAGTTCGTTGGTGAGATAACCTCGACGCCACCCAGTACTCGGGCGGGAGTTCGGGAGTATCACCATAACTTGTATAACGGATGCTTTTCGAAGGTTGAGGTAGATGGCTTCCGAAGGTTTCTTGGTTATGTGTTGAAGGATGGATACAGCTGGATGTAGGATTTGCTAGTTTGGGTGAGATATTATGCTTCCCCTGTATCCCCAACACCTGATTGCATAACCGGAAAGGTTCGAGAGTTTCATAGGTGGGAATTCTAGTTGCTCTAGTTCTTCTTCCACGGATATTCGTTTGAGATTGGGATTTCTTACCGATTATTCGTTCTTGATCCGTACCTTGTTGATTTATTTCTCTACCTTAATTCTACGTGGCTTCTCAATTTATGGATATGTGACCATTTCAAGAGGAATGCATTCGTTCATTTTGTTCGGATGTGAAGACTATATGTTGCAATTTTCATTCCGTTGGATTCAGCTTCAATATTTATCTGTCTATGTGCTAATCATGGTCAACCTCTTCAGGATGGCTCCTCCAACGCGCACGACTCCAAATCCTAATCCGCCACCACCTCCACCTCCTCCGGAGGCACACTACTAGGAAAAGGCCTACTAATGGCGCATTAGTGGTGCGCCATTAGTGCCACGCCATTAGTATATTTTACTAATGGTGCACCACTGGTGCGCCATTAGTATCTGGTATACTAATGGCGCACCTCAGATGCGCCATTAGTATATACAACAGTGCGCCATTAGTATGCCTCCCAGGGGGGCATGTATACCCAGGTGCTTTGGCATACTAATGGCGCACAACAACAGGATGCGCCATTAGTAACTTTGGGATACTAATGGCGCACTTTTTAATGATGCGCCATTAGTATCCTTTGGCATACTAATGGAGCACTATGATGTGATGCGCCATTAGTATGAATATTAGGGTTTTTTTTTATTTTCTGTTTTTTGCACAGGTTACAAAATGTATAATTGGACAAAATATAGACAACACACATCAACAACAGATTCATTGAATACAATAGAAGTTTAGTCTCTGAATACAATTCATCATTTTAGTCTCCGAATACAATTCATCATATTAGTCTCCGAATTGAAAAGACCGAACAAAGATAGAACATTATATTACAAGTCTCGAGACCGCGAGTTTGTCTTCACATTACAAGTCGATATCGATCATCTAAACTACCATCACATAGAAGAGACCTGCGGTCATCACGATGAGCATCATCACGATGAAACTCGTCTTCATCCGGTTGCTCCAACGCTCCCTCCCCTCTCCCGCTAGATAGCGGGCGTATCTAGATTCGGCCTCGGCCCTAGTGGCGTACCCTTTGTAACTGTTACCGCTCAATCGGTGAGCCTGTCTCCGACACTCCTCCCAGTCGTCGTAGACTCCGGGAACCTTACCCTTGTACACGACATACCACGGCATCGCTATGCAGTAGCCAAATGAAACGTTAGTACCAATTCACAGACAATACATAAGCAATATATAAGTATGCAACAGAACGATCGGAAGAGAAAAGCAAGACATTAATAGCATCAATTACATCTAAGTTGAACGACTCTCGAAACCAAAGAGACATACTACAAGTTCATTAAAGTTTAATTACAACATGAGCCAATCGATGTTTCAGAACTAGACACAGCATCACTGCTTTCGACTCGACTCAAGGGACCGGAGCATGGATGAAGCCGCCGTCTATCGTGGGAGTCATGAAACAACGGGCGTTGTCAGCCTACATTTGTAGGATTGTGTCGATGTCACTGTTGGACTGTTGATTTCTGAGGTAGAACTGCCCCGAGGTACGAAGGACATCTTGATGGCTGATTTCCGCAAACTCTGACTGGATGCGAAAGAATTCTTGTCTGATGTCCGCGTCCTGGATTGCCGACACGCTCGCGGCCCAATCTTTGAGTCTACTCGGTAGCAGAAGTTTATGATGGTCCCGTACGATCGCCCGCATGTGATGGATGGCGTAGTAGGCACCCTTCTGACCGCCAGGCGGCTGCTTGACGCAGCAGAATGTCGTATTGTGGGAGAACACATGCTTGCCGTACTTACGAATAGGCCTGGTGAAGGTGCCTCCAGATTTGACGTAGCCGGGGAGAACATCATCAAGAACCTTCTTGACATTTGTGTAGTCTACGTTCGACTGACGGTCCGGGTCGAAATACATGGCCATGGAATATTTGGGGCTTAGGAGGATGAGCGTGCAATGTGTGTCACTGCAGAAAACACGGAATGTTAAAAGGAAAACGATCGGAATCTAAGAATTCATATGTTACGGGGCGGTTGAGGGGAGGACTTACTCGGGAAAGTAAGGCACGAGGAAGTTATCCTTATCTTGGTTTGCCAGAATGACGCCTTCGAGGTAAGAACTCGCGACTTGCCGGTCCCCAGCGCTGCCTAAGATCTTGGCATGCATGTAGAAGGGGTCGACTATCATGATGTCCAGGGTCTTGTCGCGAATGATACACATCTCAATACTCAGCGAAAATAGCCGAACGAAGGTGTAGTGCAGCGGATGAAGGTTCAACATAGCGTGGATGTCATCAAACCGCAGGACGATGGTACCCCCAATGGAGGTATCCACAAAGCCCTTGCCCTCTGGCACCTTGTCCGCGAAAACCGGGTATGCCACATCCTTCTCTCCGAGACGCCGCTTCTCCAAAGAAAGAACATTGTCATGCAGACTCCGCATAGCACCGGTTGCAGCATCGAGCATATTTCTCAGTAGCATCGGCCTACCCGCCACATGCACCCTCCTCGAGATATCCTCAGGTGAAGGTGGCCCGTCCTGAGCACGGATCGTACTCGGTGCCGGCTGGCCCGCACCCTTGTTAGTCTTTCTTTTGCGTGCCTTCTTCTTCTCCTGTAATGGGACCGACTTCTGCTCACAGACCACCTTCTTGAGTGTGTTGGGGCTGATAATATTTCGCACCTCGCCTATCTGAGGCTCGGTGAAGTCGGCAGCTGGAGGCGTCTCTTGAGAGCTGAATGGCAGACGACGCCTGTTGCAACTTGGCTTCTCCGCGGTACCAGCTAGATCGCGCACGTCTTTTGTTGGGTTGGGTTCTTGAGAAGGAGGCCCCATGAAGTCGTCACCGTACCCATGATCGGCAAACTACTAATCGACGTTGGCAAATGTATCGTCATCGTCGTTGTTCTGATCCTGTGCCATATGCATGTTTGGATCCAGTGGCATAGGGATGTCCGGCACCGTTGCGGCGGTCTTGCCATGGGGCCGACTTGGCGCCGGCATGACTGGCGGTATTGTATTTGGGGTGGTGTCCCCCGCCCCCAAACGAATCTGGCTCTTCGGCCAAAGCAGGGGTCAGCTCAGGCAGGCGCTGAGGGTCATCACGTCATCATCGTCGGCTCTGACGGGTCGAATCGGAGGTAACAACTCATCGTAGCCTGGCAGCACCCGAACCAGTTGAACCCTAAACAAGTTGGGAGGCATCTGGGTACCGTGGAACAAGGGGTTGCCCGGTTGAACGATTTTGACCTTGGCGACATCGACCAACTCGTTGTTCACGAAGTGCAAGAGAGTGCACGGAACGTCGGCGGCGCCCTGCGAAAACATGTAGGGTGTCAGGGATGCCCAGTCAAAGGCAAGGAGATGAAGTCCTCGGCCGAGAGAGGCCTAATTAGTTACCGTGATGATGGCGTCGAGCTCGGCTAATGTCGAGGCACCGCCAACGGCGGGCGTGCAGTTGACGGAGGGGCCGCTTGCTGCAGAGGTGCCGGCCGACGTACACCCAGGTGCATTAAGCTCCCGTGCCGGCGTCGGAGACACCAATGCCGCCTCCGCCGGAGACACCAATGGCCCCGCCATCGCGTTCTGTGAGTTGCTGGCCGTGAAGCTAGGAATCGGGGGCGGCCCCTGTTGGCCGCCCGCAATCCACGCACTAATCCCCTGGATCAAGGTAGGCATAATGGCGGTGATCGTCGCTCCGAGTTGTTGTTGCACTTTCTCTTGGACAATCTCCGGAATCCGCGCCACCTGTGCCCTTAGTTCTTGAACCTCGCACGCCTGGCTTTCCGAGCTGGTCTTTTTCTCCTTGCGCCCACCAATGTTATAGTATGACGACCATTTTGTCGACAAGCCTTTGCCGGCCACACGACCAGCTGACGTCGGCTTACTGAGCTTATCCTTGTTCTTCATTACATTCAACGGCCTATTTAGAGTGGTGTCCCAAGGGTTGCTCTTAGTCGACCCCGCGCTACTGCTTTCAGTCGCCTGCGGAAGGAATGTGAACCATTTAGAAATTTGGCTTCATTAATTAGAATGCAACCCTATGGAGCTAATTACGCGGGGGTGTATTCCTTACCAAAACAAGCGCAAGCGCCCTGGTCTTCGGATCCGTGGTAAGCTCCTTTGTTTTCGGGTCCTTCTTGTACCGGGCCCTGACAAAGTTCCTGGTCTGCTTGTCACCGTATTTATCGAAGAGGGGCGGTAGGCCTTGCTCGGCACGGTCTGCCTCCTCCTTGTCCCATATAGGCTCCACCACTCTGTAACCGCCGGGACCGAGTGTGTGTTCCCCTAAGTTCAGCTCCCGCATTTCTTTCCCCCACTTACTTGATTCGGAGTTTGCGGTGCTCGAGCAATTGATCTTGAAGTCGTTCTAGTCATCGTCGGTGATCGAAGGATTTTTCTCCTTGATCTTCTCATAACTCTCACCTTTCTCGATCGTTCTCTTCACATTGCTTTTCCAAGTAGACAGGGCCTTGCTCATCTTCGTGAGGGCAGCATTGTTCACTTTATTCCCTTTGAGGCTTGTGTTTTCAAATTCAGCGGGGAACTTGTATCGTTCGTGCAGCTTCGTGAAGAGGAGGTTGCGCAAATTCCCTCGGTCAGGATGCCTCAGGTTCTCGGTGTTGATCGAGACGGTGCTCCGGAGAATGCACCCGAGCTGAAGCGAGTACCCCTTGACTATTCGTTCGGGAGACGTTGGATTCCCGTCGGAGTCCACTTCAGTAACTTCCTCCTTGAGGGTGCGGAGCACGGTCGGGCGCCGGTCCTTCCGTTGCCTCTTCGGTTGGCTGCCATCTGTGCGTGCGCCGCCATCATCAGTGGTGGCATCCTCGGCGGCACCATCAGTGGTGGCATCAGTGGGGTCATCCTCGGCGGTACCTTCAGTGGTCTCAGGATCGGTGGGGAAGGCGGCGTCCTCATACAAGTGAGGTTGTTCCTCCATCTCCTAGGACAGCTCCCAGAATTTCTTGCCGCCCGAACCCCCAGCCTCATCATTGTTGGCCATGTTTCTCTATAAATAGGAACAAAGTTTGGTCAAAAAGTTGGTTATTGTCAAGGAACAAGATCATGGTCTCATCATTTAGGGTTTGTCGACACCGAGGCATCCTAAAAGCTAAGCTTTTATCATTGAGGGATTTTCGTCGCCGAGGCACCCTAAAAGCCTAAGCTTTCCTCATTTCAGTTTTTATCGACACCGAGGCACACTAAAAGCCAAGGTTTTATAATTTAGAGTTTGTCGATGCTGAGGCACCCTGAATGCTAAGTTAAGTTTTCATTATTTAGGGTTTATCGATGCCGAGGCACCCTAGGTTGACTAATATATATGGGTATCTTCTAATAATATACCCTATCAAGGAAAGGGAAGGAGAATTCTAAGTTGGGCCTAATCACTTGGCTCTATTGCCACCTATGGTTTAATGCAGCAAGAATAAAGGCGCAGTTGATCCTACTCAATTAAGTACTAAGATACCCCGGCCCATGCATTAGTCGCAAGTACCCCATATGTCCTATTTTTAGCAAGGTCATGAGTAAATTCATGGAAAAATTTGAACCTGACCTTTGCTGAAAATAGGACATATGGAGTACCCGAATTTGCCGGAACGGAAGTTAATCGACATTCCGGCAAACTCAAGGGCCTCTCGGGGTACAGCAGCAGCATCACAAGTTGACAAAATTCCCAAGTAGTACAGCAGCAACATCACAAGTAGTATCAATGAACATATAGTCCAGCAGATTCTGAATTTCGATAAATGACAACAAGTTAACTCATTCTGAACATATATTACCAGTGAACATATAGTCCAGAACATATAGTCCAGCAGCAGCATCTATTTAGCAACTTGATTTACCGGTCTTGAAAACAGAGATACTTGTATACCAAAACATATGCTTAAGAATTTACATTTCCACTCAATAAAAGGTTCAGAATGCTGAGTGAGTGGAAACAACGCCTGGGAAGAAAAAGTAGCAAAAGCAATACTATCATCAAAATTCTTTTCTCATGAGCAGATGGGCCTCTTTTGCTGCTAAGCTTCAGCAGTGCTAGCTGCTCAACGCCAAGTACTGCAAATTATATTATACTGGTCCATAACTAAATGATGGGTTCGATTTGTAGAAGTAACAAGTCAGACTTCCATAGATGAAAGTAGCATGATATACTAATTACCAGATGGGGTAGCAATGGATAGAAAAAAAATAAGAATGGTGTATGCACTAAACAAGATCTCATGGCTCTCATGATCATAATTCATGCATGACAAATTAGATATAAAGGCCACAAAGCTTAGTCCTTATGCCTTAAATCTTAACTACATTTTGCTATTGCTAATTTCTAGAAGTGAGCTCTGAGAGCTTTCTATAATAAATTAGTCAAGATAGGTTCCTAAGATCCTGATATGATGAAACTAGCGTACATATACCAATAAATGCAATTTGTAACAAATTGTTGTACAACAATATATCTTCTAGCCATGAAACCCTACCCTGATTCTCCTTTCTTCCACTTGCCGAAGACAAGTTGGCTGTAGAGGATGGTCCAACTCAGATCAGCCTACAGAAGTGCATTGTATAATTCTGTTTAGTTCCAAGCAGTAGTTCAGGAAGTGCAAATTGCAGAAGTTTGAGAAAGCACTAACTGGAAAGTCTGGTGTTTCCTTGAAAACATGAAAGTGCCTGACTATGCATACAATTTTACAACAAGACATCCACCATACAATTTTTATTAAAGGAAAAGACTTACATGAAGTTTATTTAAAGTTTCAGTTAAAGTTTAAATTAAAGTTTCAGTTAAAGTTTTAGTTTATTTTAAAGTTAAATTAAATTTTCACTTAAAGTTTCAGTTAAAGGAGAGCACTTGCTACTGGATTTTAGGGCTATTGTAAGAAGTGCACTACTGCACTATTGTTCATACTCCTGCACTATTGCACTTCTGGAATCCTCCTGTATACTCAAGTAAGAAGTAACCATAAACCGAGCACTTTTACGGCTACAATGCATACTTTGATGAGTCAGGCATGTCGAAACATAAGAGAAACCAACCAACACTTGGGATTTAGGAAGCACGGGACATCGCATTCGCATCAGTGCTGCTACTTGCATTCAGTAAACACTTGGGACATTAACCAGCTACAGATGCATTTCTGTTCTTGCATCTGTATACTTCACCTATGTGCCAGACTGCTGTACTGAGGCATGACACCTATAAGATACGATAATTGTATCACTCGTGCGACGTGTACAATATACTAGTGTATGAATCAAAAGATAAAAGTTGCATCACGTACTATAAACAGGCGACATAGAAATGCACACTCTCTCCACACATATCAATTGGAAAGTAAAATGCACACCGTCTATACATGCTTCAATTGACAAATTCACATAGCAATGACCATCGTGTACACTGACTCTACATATGCTTCAATTGAAAAATTGACCATTTTTTAGAACAGCGGCCACTAGCTAGCATCAGCACAACCACCCATCCATGGCACAACAGAACAGTAGCACAAGCAGCAGCACAGCACCAGTGGCTCAAGCGACAGCAGGTAGCACGCGCACGAGAGTAGAAGAGGAGCTCACCGTCCGGTGACGAGGCAGCGGCAGGTCGGCAGCGGTCGGCGTGGAAGAGGAGGCAGAGGCGGGGCGTCGTCGAGGAGGGCGGTGAAGAGGGGGCACCGGCGTCTCGCCTGGATGCTCTGCACGATGGGGGAGAGGGTGGCGTCCGGCGGCAGTGGAAGGGCAACAACTTCCGGTGGCGGCTGCTGGTGGGAGCGGGAGGAGGAGCCCGACGGTGTGGACGGGGCGGTGTCCGGGCCGCCGGCGACGAGGGGGAAGAAGGGGAGAGGGAGGCGGCAGGGGCGCGTGGGCGGCTGCGGCGCAGTGGGTCGGGGCAGCGGCAGCGGCGACACGGTGGAGGGAGGGAGAGGGAACTGGTGAGGGGGAGAGGGAAGGGGGGATCGGGCACAATAGTAATGGCGCACCACCCCTAGGTGCGCCATAAGTACATCCATACTAATGGCGCACCTCACCGTGGTGCGCCATTAGTATTTTTTTATAAGACAGTAATAATTTTTAAACTTGTTTAAATCATAATAGTAATATTTTTTTATAAGACAGTAACAGTAATATTTTTTTATAAGACAGTAACAGAAATATTTTTTATAAGACAGTAATAATTTTTTAAAAAATATCATCAAACAGTAATGCCGGTGGAGCGAGGGAGGGTGCGCGGGGTGCGGGGGGTCGGCGGCGGCGGTTGAGTAGGGGAATCGAGGGTGCGGGGGATCGAGATGGAGGGGGATCGAGATCGAGTGTCCATGAAATTTAAAAATATTCATGATAGTTCAAAAAGTGCCCATGAAATACAATCGAGAAATGAAGGCTACGATTTAAATACAATCGATCTTAGCTAGCTATCTGTTCACAATCTTCTTGCTCTTCTTTTTCGCAAATGGAGTTCTTCTGTGGAACGGACGTCCTTTAGGTAGGGTGGTCCTGCTTCTTCTTGTGGTGTATGCTGCTACTTCATCACCGTCGTCATGTTCGATCCTCGGGTCGCCGTACTTGTCGAAGTCTTCTTCATTGGCTACTCCATCCATTGCAATGATCTTCCTTTTGCCTCTCCTCACGACAACACGACTGGGCTTTGACGGGTCGGTAATGAAGAAGCATTGGTCCACTTGGGAAGCCAGTACCCATGGCTCATTTTTCGCGGTGACGTTCACGCCCGCGGTCTTGGATTTGGCTTCGGGTATAACCATGGTGGTGAAATACCGGTCTTCTTTTAGGACGCTCTTGGCCCATCTGACACGGAACATCGGGACCTTCTCTCCAGCGTAGCTCAGCTCCCAGATCTCCTCGATCCTTCCGTAGTATCTGTCCTTGTCGTTACCGGTGTAGGATTCCATCGTTACCCCGGAGTTCTGATAACCATCGCTCTTCATGTCCTTGCCCTCGGTGTAGAATGTGTAGCCGTTGATATCGTACGCCTCATAGGTCATCAGGTTGTGCTCGGCGCCCTGTGACAAGGCGAATATGAGTTGTTCTTCCGTGGAAGAATCCTCATGTAAAGGGTACGACAGAAGCTTCTGCTTGAACCAACGCGTGAAACATGAGTTGTGCTCTTTGAGTATATCTCTGTCCGTCCTCTGTTGGCCTCGGTCATTGTACGTCTTCTTAATAAAGGTTTTGTGTTGTACCACCCAAGGATCGACCACGTCTATGTGTTGTAGCACGACTAGGTTTGGTCTTTCAAAGTCGGCGAGTCGACCCTCGAAGTCGACATGCATTTCACGACGACCCTCACGGTGACCCCGTCTAGCGAGCCTGCCGAGGTGCCTGTTGACGGGCAGACCAACGGGGTTCTCGATGCCTAGATAATTCGTGCAGTATAAGATGCACTCTTCGGTCAGAAAGCCCCTGGCTATGCTTCCCTCTGGACGTGACATGTTGCGAACGTATCCTTTGATGACACCATTCATCCTTTCAAACGGCATCATGCTGTGCAGGAACGTCGACCCGAGTTGGATGATATCGTCCACGATATGGACCAGCAGATGCACCATAACGTCGAAGAATGCGGGCGGGAAGTACATCTCAAGCTCGCATAGTATCACCATGATCTCTTCATGTAGCCTTCTGAGTTGACTCACGCCAACAGACTTCCGAGAGATGACGTCAAAGAAGTTGATAGGCCAAATAGGGTTTCACGGACGTGCGCGTCCATGATCCCACGGATTGCAACTGGAAATATCTACGTCATCAGCACGTGACAGTCGTGGGACTTCATCCCGCTGAACTTCAGCTTCGCTGGGTCTAGGTATCTGCTTATCTTCCCCGCGTAACCGTAAGGAAGTCTTACTCCTACGAGGCAGGTGAAAAACTGCTCGATCTCCTCCTGACTTAGAGTGAAGCACGTGGGAGGGTAGTCATTTCCGGTCTTCTTGGCCTTTTTGCCTTTGCGACAACTTTCCGTGTCCTGCTTCGCCTCATCATCATCATCATCATCATCATGATCATCATATATAGCGTGAAGCTCTTGCCTGATGCCCATTGATTTCAAGTCTGCCCTTGCTTTTGGCCCATCTTTGGTCCTCTCTGGCATGTCGAGCAGGGTACCAAGAAGACTCTCGCACACGTTCTTCGTGATATGCATGACATCAAGGCTGTGAGGCACACGGTGGATCTTCCAGTACGGCATGTCCCAGAAAACAGACCTCGTTTTCCATACCTTCAGCAGCGGCTCTGGTGCCTTTCGCTTCTTTCCCGGCTCTGGCGCCTTTTGCTTCTTTCCCGGCAGTGGGCAGTCTTTCCAATTTTTCAACAGCTCGTCTATTTCCTCGCCGCTCCTCGTACGCGAGCGTCCTCGAGGTTCGGTTTCACCATTGAACAGATCCTTGCGTTTTCTCCATGGGTCATCGTCGCGAAGCCACCTTCGATGTCCCATGAACACGGTTTTCGAAGACCCGGGATCGCTATCTAGCTGGCGATACGTTGTGTCATCCATGCACCTGACGCATCCAGAAAATCCATGGACCACCTGCCCCACGACATATCCATAACCGAGATAGTCGTGCACCGTCGTGAGCAGCGCGGCTCTCATAGGGAAATATTCTTTCTCTACGGTGTCCCACGTATTGGCTGGCATTTCCCACAGCGTGTCAAGCTCCTCTTTCAGCAGCCCCAGATACAGATTGATGTCGTTCCCTGGTTGTTTCGGTCCTTCAGTTAGCATACTCATGTGAATGTACTTCCTCTTCATGCACAACCAGGGGGGAAGGTTGTACATCCACACAAACACAGGCCAAGTGCTATGTGTGCTTCTCTGGCTGCCAAACGGATTGACTCCATCGGTGCTCGCGCCCAACACGATGTTCCTTGGATCCTTCCCAAATTCTGGGTATTCGAAGTTCAACGCTTGCCACTGGCTCGCATCCTTAGGGTGACTCAGCATCTTGTCTTTTTTATCTATCTCCAGATCATTTGCTTCATCTTCTCGCTTCTTCTCCTCCCTATCCGCGTGCCAACGCAGGAGCTTGGCGACCTTAGGGTCCGTGAAATACTGCTGCAGACGAGGAGTGATCGGAAAGTACCACACCACTTTTCGAGGAGCTTTATTCCTCTTCTTGTATCGAGTGACGCCTCACACCGGACATATGGTAGACTCCGCGTGCTCGTCCCGATAAATGATGCAATTGTTCATGCACACATGGTATTTCACGTGCGGTAAATCCAGAGGACACACGATTTTCTTCGCCTCCTCCAAACTAGTGGGGCACTTGTACCCCTTGGGAAGACGTTCATGCCAGAATGACATGTTCTCGTCAAAGCATGCATCGGTCATTTTGTGTTTTACCTTCATCTCCAGAGCCATGAGCGTTACTTTCAGGCGGGTGTCCTCGGGCCTGCATCCTTCATACAATGGAGTAACCGCGTCTAACTCAAGTTGATCCATCTTGGCTTTCTCTCGGGTGGCAGCTCTTGCGTTATCCGTCTGCTTGAGAAGCAGCTCTTGAATATGAGGGTCCTGCACCCAGCCCATCGATGGTCCAGCATCGTCTGCTCCGCCGGCATCATCATGTTCATGATCATGCCCGTCGTCTGCTCTGGCATCTTTCTCATCATCATGTCCTGCATCTTTTACATGATGACTGTGTACAACATCACCATCATGATCATCTCCTGGGGATTCTTCGTCTTCTCACGTGCCTGAGCAGTGGTGGTTGTCTTGCTGCCCTTCCTCATTTCTTGCCCGGCCCCCATGGACGACTTCGTAGTCATCTTCATCACCTTGCCACCGATAGCCATCCATGAAACCACGCAAGAGCAGGTGGTCCCACACCTGCCCGGATTCCGGGTCCGCAATAAGGCTCTTCATCTTGCATCTTCGACACGGACATCTTATCTCCGTCTCGTTCTTTTGAAGCATCTCGGCCTTCGCGGACCTCAAAAACCTATTCACGATGCCTTCGGTCATCATGCGGACCATGGTCGCCTGCGGGGTAGAGCAAAACGATATTTTAGAACCAAGAAAAAATTTGGCATGACTTTCCCTAAAAATAGGACCAAAAAGAATGCTTAATGCCAAAATTCTCGCCGAAACGGAAATGAATCAACATTCAGGCAAAATATTGGCAACTATCGCATTTCAAATACCGGTACACCTCCAAACACAAACACATATGCAACACCACAAACATATGCAACACCACGAACATACATAGATCTAGCTAGGCCATAAAAAGTGCATGTGCACATTGTTGTAGGGAGAACAACATAAATATAGCTTCCCCCCTTACTTACCTATCAAAACAAGGTAATTTAACCACTTAAATTGAATGAATCTATGGTGGAAATGAGGTGAAAACGAGGAGGCACCCGAGACAAGGAGGAGGTGGAGAGAATGAAGTGGGGAGAAAGTGAGTGTGGGTAGGAGAGGCTGTCCAAAATATCTTGTTGCTGCCCACTTACTAATGGCGCACCAACTCTAAATGCACCATTAGTAATCCAGGTTACTAATGGCGCACCTTCTGGTGGTGCGCCATTAGTAGTGTTGCAAAAAAAACATACTAATGACGCACTGTCCCACAGTGCGCCATTACTAGTTTAAACTAGTAATGGCACACGGTGGAACAGTGCGCCATTAGTAGTTTTGCAAAAAAGGGAATAAAAAATATAATAAAAAAACAACATTAGTGGCGCACTTTACAGCAGGTGCGCCATTACTAGTTACAACTAGTAATGGCGCACTGTGTCTGGATGCGCCATTAGTATGTTTGAACAGGCGCACTAGTTAAAAAAAATTGGATAATAATGGCGCACCCTGGGCTAGGTGCGCCATTAGTAGTTTCAACTCTAATGGCGTATCAGAATGTGGTGCGCCATTAGTATATACTAATGGCACACCACTTGTCTGGTGCGCCATTAGTGTCAATCCCATCTATAGCCCTTTTTCTAGTAGTGGCATGGCAAGCTGTGATGGCCGCAACCAATGCAAACACACAGTTGATCATGCAAATTCTCCAAGAGCGCAATCAAGGCAACCAAGGGAATCAAGGCAGCAATCAGAGTCACTTTGCTTCACTCAACCAGTTCCTTGCTAACGGGCTAAAGACTTTCAGCAATTGTGTTGAGGCAACCGATGCTGACGATTGGCTTGTGGATCTGTGTAAGCATTTCGAGTGCAGTAACGTTAGGCCTGAGAACTTTGTCAAGTTCGCTTCCTTCCAACTCAAAGATCAAGCTGCAGAATGGTTCCAGCAGTACAAGGACTCCAGAGGTGGACGTGTTATCACTTGGGATGATTTCCGTCGAGATTTCCGAGCTCATCATATTCCGCAGAGCGTGGTTGAAAGCAAGCGTGAGGAATTCCGCAACCTGAAGCAAGGCTCTTTGTCTGTCTATGACTACAACAAGTTGTTCCAGAAGCTCGCCCGCTTTGCCAAGCAGGACGTCCCTGATGAGAAGAGCATGATATATCAGTTCAGGGGTGGTCTCGGAGAAGAAATTCAGCTAGCTCTTGTTCTCTTTGAGCCCTTGAGATACGATGAGTTCTACAAAATGATATTGAAGCAAGAGGCTGCTCAGTTGAGGTGTGATGCTTCCAAGAAGCGAGTGAGAGAAGCTACTCCTTCTTCCTCTACTCAAGTGGCCAAGCAGCAGAAGTCTTGGCTTCCTCCTCCTCCGTTCCGTCAGCCGTATCAGCAGAAGAGCAAAGGTGGCAGTGGTTCTTCCCACCCGCCCAACCCTGGCTTTCATAACAAGACTTCGTCTCAAGCTCCAAGATCGAGTGCTCCGTATCACCGTCCGCTTTCAGAGGTCACGTGCAACAAGTGCCAACAGAAGGGTCACTATGCCAACAAGTGTTTCAACCAGAGGCATCTTCCTCCTCCTCCTCCTGTCAGATCGTCAAGTACAGCTATGGTCAAGCATAACCCCAAGTACGCCAAGGTCAATTTGATGAATGCAGCCCAGGCAGAGGACTCGTCAGATGTGATCATGGGTAACCTTAATGTTAATGATATTCCAGCAAGAATTCTTTTTGACACTGGTGCATCGCATTGTTTCATCTCGAGACGTTTTGCATCTAAGCATGATTTTGTTACTCAAGTGTTACCGAAACCATTGGCTATTGTCTCTCCGGTCCGTCAAATGACATCTCGAGTATGCGTTCCGGATGTTACAATCACTTTGGGTGACTATAAGTTCTTGTCCTCTCCAAATGTTCTTGGTGACTCGGATATTGATCTTATTCTCGGGATGGATTGGCTTTCTAAGCACAAGGGTCAGCTTGATTGTGCAGCCAGGCAGATTCAATTGACTCATTCGTCTGAGGATGTAATTGTCTTTGCCGCTCGGGATAATACCATCTGTCTGTTTTCTCTCAATGAAAGGGGTGAATTGGATGCTATCTCTCAGATTCCAGTCGTTTGCGAATACCAAGACGTCTTTCCAGAAGAGCTTCCAGGAATGCATCCGCACCGGCCAGTTGAATTCGTTATTGATCTTGAGCCTGGTACGGAACCTGTGTGCAAGCGTCCTTACAAGCTCGGACCTGAAGAGTTGAAGGAGCTGAAGAAGCAACTCGATATTCAAGAGAAAATGGATCTCATCCGGCCTAGTTCTTCTCCGTGGGGTTGTGGTGTTCTTTTTGTGAAGAAGAAGGATGGAAAGGACCGACTTTGTGTTGATTACCGTCCAGTGAACAAGAAGACCATCAAGAACAAATACCCACTTCCCAACATCAATGAGCTGTTCGAACAACTCAAAGGTGCCCAACTATTCTCCAAGCTTGATCTCCTATGGGCTATCATCAGATTCGAATCCGTGAGCAAGATATTCCCAAGACGGCTTTCAGGACAAGCTTTGGTTCATATGAATAACTGTCATGTCTTTTGGCCTCGTCAACGCTCCTCCGACGTTCTCTCGCATGATGAACTTCATCTTCAATGCCTGCACCAATGACTTCGTTTTGGTCTATCTCGACGACATTCTGGTTTTCTCCAAGAACAAGGAAGATCATGCCAAGCACTTGCGTTTGGTTCTTGATACGCTAAGGGAACATCAGTTCTATGCCAAGTTCTCCAAGTGTGAATTTTGGCTCGATGAGGTTCTTTATCTTGGTCATATCATCTCTGCCAAGGGCATTGCCGTGAATCCTGAGAAGGTGTCTGCAATTGTGAATTGGGAACCTCCTCAGAACGTGAAGCAACTCCGTTGCTTCCTCGGTCTCGCAAGCTATTGCCGAACATTCGTTGAAAACTTTTCTAAAATTGCGAAGCCTCTCTCAAATCTTCTCCAGAAGCACGTCAAGTACGTTTGGTCTCCGGAGTGTGATATTGCTTTCAACACTTTGAATGAGAAATTGATCATTGCTCCAGTTCTGACTCCGCCTGATGAATCCAAGCCGTATGAGGTCTTTTGTGATGCCTCTCTCCAAGGTCTTGGCACAGTATTCATGCAAGAGAAGAAAGTCATTGCTTATACCTCCCGCCAGTTGAAGCCTAATGAGAAGAACTACCCCACTCATGATCTCGAGTTGGCGGCAGTTGAGCATGCTCTTTTGACTTGGAGACATCTTCTATTGGGAAGAAAAGTGGACATTTTCACTGATCACAACAGTCTCAAGTACATCTTCACTCAGCCTAATCTCAACCTCAGGCAAACTCGATGGGTCAAAATGATTCAAGAGTATAATCCGAGTATTGAGTTTACTCCAGGCAAGGCCAATGTGATTGCTGACGCTTTGAGCAGGAAAGCTTACTGCAACAGTCTGATTATCAAGCCTTATCAACCCGAGCTTTGTGAAGCTTTCCGCAAACTTAATCTGCAAGTTGTTCCTCAAGGTTTCCTCACCAACCTGCAAGTCTCTCCTACCTTAGAAGACCAGATTCGCCAAGCTCAGCTTCTTGATGCTATGGTGAAAAAGGTGATGATTGGGATTGCCAAGAGCCAGCCCAAGTACAAGTGCTACCGCCTTGATGACAAGGACACTCTCTTCTTCGAGGATCGTATTGTTGTACCCAAAGGTGACCTTCGTAAAGTGATCATGAACGAGGCTCACAATTCCCTCCTCTCCATCCACCCTGGTAGCACGAAGATGTATCAGGACCTCAAGCAGGCTTATTGGTGGACTCGAATGAAGCGCGAGATTGCTCAATTCGTGAATGAGTGTGATGTCTGCAGAAGAGTGAAGGCAGAACACCAAAGGCCAGCTGGTCTCCTCCAACCTCTTGCCATTCTAGAATGGAAGTTTGACCACATTGAGATGGACTTCGTGACTGGGTTTCCAAAGTCCAAGCGTGGCAATGATGCTATATTCGTTGTCATCGACAAACTCACCAAAGTGGCTCACTTTCTGCCTATCAAAGAGTCGATCACTGCAGCTCAATTGGCGGAACTCTATACCTCTCGAATTGTCTCTCTGCATGGTATTCCACAAGTGATCTCTTCAGACCATGGCAGCATCTTTACCTCGAAGTTTTGGGATTCTTTTTAGAAGGCCATGGGCACCAACATCCCCTTCAGCACATCTTTCCATCCTCAAACTAGCGGTCAAGTCGAGCGTGTCAACCAGATTCTTGAAGATATGCTCAGGGCTTGTGTGATCTCCTTCGGCATGAAGTGGGAGGATTGTCTTCCTTATGCTGAATTCTCCTACAACAACAGTTTTCAAGCAAGTTCGGGCAAGGCCCCATTTGAAATTCTGTATGGCAGGAAGTGTCGTACCCCTCTCAACTGGTCTGAAACCGATGAACGTCACCTTTTGGATAATGACTTAATCACAGAGGCAAAGGAAATGTGCAAAGTCATTTGTGATAACCTCAAAGCAGCCCAATCCCGTCAGAAGAGCTACTATGACAGTAAGCACCGTGATTTGGCTTTCGAGATCGGAGATCATGTGTACCTCCGCGTCTCTCCTATGAAAGGTACTCGTCGCTTCGGTATCAAAGGGAAGCTTGCCACCAGATACGTGGGACCTTTCAAGATTGTCAGCAAGAGAGGCGACCTCGCCTATCAACTCGAGCTTCCTTCAAACTTTGCAAATGTTCATGACGTGTTCCTGTCTCTCGGCTTCGAAAGTGCTTCAAGACTCCTGACTGCACCATCAACTTCGAGGACATTGAGCTCCAAGAAGACTCTCCTATCGTGAGCACCCAGTTGCTATTCTTGAAGAGACTGAATGCAAGACTCGCAACAAGTCAATCAAATTTCTCAAAGTCAAGTGGTCACACCATTCCGACCGTGAAGCTACCTGGGAACGCGAGGATCACCTTCGTTCTGAGTACCCGGCGTTCTTTCAGTCCTAGATCTCGGCACGAGATCTTTTCGTAGTGGTGGAGTGTTGTAACACCCCGGATGTAACTTTCCCAATTTGTACTCCAACTCTTGCCGTTTCCGGCGTTAAGTTATATTTATTTCCTTGGGTTCGGGTTTTGTCTCCGTGTGTTGTTGTCATTGTCATGCATCTCATATCATGTCATCATGTGCATTGCATTTCCATACGTGTTCGTCTCATGCATTAGAGCATTTTCCTCGTTGTCCGTTTTGCATTCCGGCGCTTCGTTCTCCTCCGGTGGTCATTTCTACCTTTCTTTCGTGTGTGGGGATTAAACATTTCCATATTGGACGGAGACTTGCCAAGAGGCCTTGGTTTACTACCGGTAGACCGCCTGTCAAGTTTTGTATCATTTGGACTTCGTTTGATACTCCAACGGTTAACCGAGGGACCGAAAAGGCCTCGTGTGTGTTGCAGCCCAACACCCCTCCAATTTGGCTGCCGACGGACATTGTCCGGCCCGCCTCCCCGCCGCCACGCGTCGATCGCCGGTTCGCTGCGCCGCCCGCCCCACTTCGCCGCGCCGCCGGGCCCGAGAAGCCCAAGGCCGGCACCCGCGAGCCCGCGAGCCGAGCTGCCTCGCCCGCACCATTCTCCCCACCGCGCCGCGCCCGCGCCCGCCGGACTCCCTCCGCCGTCCGAGCCGCTCGGGTGGCCGCCGCCCTGCCGCAGCCGCCCGCTCCGGCCGCGGAGGACGCCGACAAGCTCCACCATCGCCGCGCCGCCCTCGTCCTCGCCCTCTCCTTGCCGGCCCGGCCCCGACGAGCTCGCCGGTGAACAGTTCCTCGCCAGAGTTCTCGTTTTGCGTGCGATCCAGATCTGGCGTGAACAGTAAACCCTAGGAGGTTGAATTTTCTCTAAGTCCCGATTTTCTCAGTTCCAAGTGCTTATATTCATAGCCCCGTAACTTTGCATCCGTAGCTCTGATTCATGCATATAGCATATCAAAATGTTCATCTCAGAGAGTACATCATTTCGTTCCATTGAATCATTTTCATTTGAGTTCATCTTGATGCCTGAAATGCTGTTAGAAGAGGGCTACTTGAGATAATTGTCAGATCTTCTACTCCATTTAGCTTTTTGTCATTTTTGCCATGATTAATGTGTGCATGATATGACCATGAGTTCTACATATGTTTTGTTAAGGGTTTTGTCATCTTTCCATAGGTGCAACCCATGTATTTTTGTGATGTGTGTGGTGACTTGTGCAAGCTTGCAAAGTGGTGCACTTGCTAATTCTATTTCCAGGGACTTAGAAATTTCACTAAGTCCTGGACCTGTTTATCTCATGATGCCATATGTTCATGTTGTTTCCTAGTGATCCGTGCCTGTTTTGAGGATGATCAGTAAGGATGTTTTGTTAATCTTGTAGTTCTCTATCCATCCATGTCTTTGTTTGAAATTATGGAGCACCCTAGCTTGAGTCAATCGAGCTCTAATTTTGCTACTTTGTGAATCTGGGCAGATTGTCAACTTGTTTGCAATTTTGCCGATGATGTTGTAGTTGATCCGTGCAGGCTATGCTATTGTTCTTGCTATGTCTAGCTTGCATTTTGTGCCTTCTTGATGGGTGTATGCTTATCTTTCCATTACTTGCACCTTAGTGAGTGCATCGAGCTCGTGAACATGCCTACTTGAGTTGTATTTCAGCACGTGCCAGTTTTCACTAAGTCTGAAAACTGATTATGTTTTTGCTATGTTCACGTGCTTGCAATTGTATTTTCTGATCCCTTTTGGCTCAAGGTCACTAAGGGACTTTTGTTAAGATCTTTGAGTATCTCCATGCCATGCTTTACTTTGACATGATCAGGTCCTCTAGCATGTAGTTTTGTTTCTCCGAAGTGGGCTATCTGATCTGAATTTCCACACAAGTGTTAATTTCACTAAGTCTGAGATCTGTTTTCCATATGCAGTTTTGCCATGCTTGTTTGAACATGTTAATGGATGAATTGGCCGTAGCTCAGTGCTAGACTTTTGTTAAGCATATTGAATGCATACCTGCCATATATTTTGTTGTCATGTTTGGGTGCTGTAGCATGTTCATCTCATTGCATTTAGATGGCTACTTGCTGTAAATCACAGACCGGTGCCATATTTGAATCGCTTGCCATTTCCAAACCATAACTCCGATTCCAGCGTTCTTTATATCATTTTCAAGCGATTTCATCTCATCTTTCAAGTGGAACACTTGGATTTCCATGTTGAGACCAGGTTCTTGCATTTCCTGTCATATCTTGCATTTTGCATCCTGCATAGCATATCATCGTTGCATCATCTTGTTTGATCCTTGCACGTGGCTGATTGTATCCTTGTTGCTTGTTTGTCTTGTTTGGGTAGAGCCGGGAGACGAGTTTGCTAACGAGGAGCCCGTTGAGTTTGCTTTTGAGGATCCAGTCAACTCTGACAACTGTGCAGGCAAGATGATCATACCCTCGAAATCACTACTATCTTTGCTATGCTAGTTTGCTCGCTCTTTTGCTATGCCAATGCTACGATGCCTACCACTTGCTTTCAAGCCTCCCAAATTGCCATGTCAAACCTCTAACCCAGCTTGTCCTAGCAAACCATTGATTGGCTAGGTTACCGCTTTGCTCAGCCCCTCTTATAGCATTGCTAGTTGCAGGTGTAGTTTGGAGGCCGTTCCTTGTTGGAACATTTATTTACCTGTTGGGATATCATTATATTATATTGTTATCTTAATGAATCTATACACTTGGTTAAAGGTGAAAGGCTCGGCCTCTCGCCTAGTGTTTTGTTCCACTCTTGCCGCCCTAGTTTCCGTCGTATCGGTGTTATGTTCCCGGATTTTGCGTTCCTTACGCGGTTGGGTTATAATGGAAACCCCTTGATAATTCGCCTTGATTAAAGCTTTTCCAGCAATGCCCAACATTAGTCTTACCATTTTCCACCTAGCCTTTTCTTTCCCTTGGGTTCTGCAGACTCAAGGGTCATCTTATTTAAACCCCCCCCGGGCCAGTGCTCCTCTGAGTGTTGGTCCAACCTAGAGCCCCTTGCAGCGCCACCTCGGGGAAACTTGAGGGCTGGTTTTAGTTGTACGGATTGCTTATCTGAGTGTGCCCTCAGAAATAGATATGTGCAGCTCCTATCAGGATTTGTCGGCACATTTGGGCGGTGTTGCTGGTCTTGTTTTAACCTGTCAAAGTGTCTTGAATTACCGAGATACCGAGTCTGATCGGAACATCTTGGGAGGAGGTCTATTCCTTCGTTGACCATGAGAGCTTGTCATGGGCTAAGTTGGGACTCCCCTGCAGGGATTTGAACTTTCGAAAGCCGTGCCCGCGGTTATGGGCAGATAGGAATTTGTTAATGTCCGATTGTAGATAACTTGAACCTTAACTTAATTAAAATGAATCAACTGAGTGTGTTACCGTGATGGCCTCTTCTCGGCGGACTCCGGGAGTGGACATGGTGTTGGAGTAATGTTTGCGCAGGTTGCTCTCTAGTTTCTCGCTCGCGCTTTGCCTCCTCTTCTCGCTCTCTTTTGCGAATAAGTTAGCCTCTATACTTGCTAGTCGCTTGCTGCAGCTCCACACATATATTTATCCTTCCCCTACCTATAAGCTTAAATAGTCTTGATCGCGAGGGTACGAGATTGCTGAGTCCCTGTGGCTCACAGATTACTATTACACCAGATGCAGGGCCTGATGATTCCGCTCCAGGAGACGCGTTTGAGCTCAAGTGGGAGTTCGACGAAGACTCTCAACGTTACTATGTTTCCTTTCTCGATGATCGGTAGTGGTGCCCAGTTGGGGGTGATTGGGACCGTGTCGCATGTTGGGTTATCTTTTATTTTGGCGCCGTAGTCGGGCCATGAGTGTTTGGATGATGTAATGTTATTTATGTACTTGGTTGACGTGGCGAGTGTAAGCCAACTATGTTATCTCCCCTTTATTATTTATATTACATGGGATGTTGTGAAGATTGCCTAACTTGCGACATATGCCTTCAATGCGATTATGTCTCTAAGTCGTGCCTCGACACGTGGGAGCTATAGTCGCATCGAGGGTGTTACATCCCTGCTCAAGCTTAATCTCTAGGAGAATATAGTGGAAAGTGCACACGCATGCATAACTCATCAATTACATTACTATAACCTTGACTAATATATAAGGGAAACCGAATATGCACAATACAGTAACACTCACTTGAAGTTGAAAGGAAAGAGTATTATATCTTTCTTTTCATTTATTACCAACGATCGTAGCAAGTTGGCCTCGGTATCTACGGCATGAAATTTAACCTCAGTTGCATCTATGAGATTTGTGTTAATGAACCCAATATCACCGATTTGTCTTTTCTTTAATTCGGCGATCTTCAATCTGCATAATATAGTGAGGATAATTATAAATACATGCAATGAAAGAGCTGAGCTATATAGAGAGACTTAATGATAGAAGTAGTACTACTTACAGACAGTAGCAGGTGACCGTTGCCTTATCGAGGGCCAATTGATTGAAAAACTGAAAGAACTCCTCAAATGGAACAGGCAACAGTTCAATTCCAACGAGGTCATGCTCCTTTTTAACTCTCACATACAAAGTATTCCTCCCCCCAGACTCTCTACAGATTTTCAAGTACCAATCATGCAATCTTCGCATCATCGTTGATAGAGATCTTTCATCTTTGACGAGAGGCTTCCCGTACTCGTATCTTTGTATCTGCACCTCCATGAAATCATAATGTACATCGTCGGGCAGGTAATCTCCAAGATTGCTATAACCGGGCACCATCCTCGGATCATTAGCGACGATGTCGCTAGGCACCTTGAGCGGGTGGCACGATTGCTTCGCTTGTTTGCCAAGTTGGGCAATTTGTTTCCCAGCTCGTCGTTCTTTCAGCCTTTCATCACTGACAGTACTACCCGACCGCTCCGCTTCGGCAAATTCCTTTCCAATAATGCGGTCATAGTTGCCTTTCGGCGGAGACTTGGGTGGTTTTGTCAGGGCAGCCAGAGTGCGCTTCGCTTTCACCAGATCTACCTTCTCCTCCGGAGGTGGATGTTTATTTGTTTCACCCCTTCAAAGTAGTTCCTCACTTCTTCTCGCGCGATCTCGGCGTTCTCCTTCGGTGTCCTCTCGTATGGTAACTTCTCTGGAGTCTTCAGAGAAGGACCGAATCTGTATGTCCTCCAGCCTCTGGCTGTACTGCTAGACGCCGGCAGAGCAGACGGAGCGGCTATCTTCTTTACTTGCTTACGATGCGAAGGAGAAGGACTACGACGCGCTGGAGCAGTCGGAGCGGCAGCGGGTCTCTTCTGCCCTTGCTGACGAGGCGGAGAAGGAGGAGGCTGGCTGCTCGGGCACGCCGTCGCAGGCGGAGTCCCGCCACGCGCCGGAGAAGGAGCCGACCGAGTGCCCTGATTGTCAGTCGCCGGAGGAGGAGGCGGTGGAGGAGGCGGAGTGCCCTGATGTAACGCCCTCGATGCGCCTATAGCTCCCACGTGTCGAGGCACGACTTAGAGACATAACCGCATTGAAAGCAATGTCACAAGTCAGGCAATCATTACAACTTCCCATGTAATATATAATAAAAGGGGGAGATACATAGTTGGCTTACACTCGCCACGTCACATCAAAGTACATAAATAACATCTATCATACAAACACTCATGGCCCGACTACGGCACCGAAATAGAAGAAAACCCAACATGCGACAAGGCCCTGAATCGAACCCCAACTAGGCACCACTACTGATCATCAGGAAAAGACACGTAGTAACACTGAGAGTCCTCGTCGAACTCCCACTTGAGCTCGTACTCGTCACCTGGAGCGAAATCACCTGGCCCTGCATCTGGAGTTATAGTAATCTGTGAGCCACAGGGACTCAGTAATCTCGCACCCTCGCGATCAAGACTATTTAAGCTTATAGGAAGGAGAAGGCAAATATAAGTGGAGCTGCAGCAAGCGACTAGCATATATGGTGGCTAACTTATACACAAAGGAGAGCGAGAAGAGGAGGCAAAGCGCGAGCGAGAAGCTAGAGGAAACCTGCGCAAACATTACTCCAACACCGTGTCCACTTCCCGGACTCCGCCGAGAAGAGGCCATCACGGCAACACACTCAGTTGATTCATTTTAATTAATTAAGGTTCAAGTTATCTACAACCGGACATTAACAAATTCCCATCTGCCCATAACCGCGGGCACGACTTTTGAAAGTTCAATCCCTGCAGGGGAGTCCCAACGTAGCCCATGACAAGCTCTCACGGTCAACAAAGGAATAGACCTCCTCCCAAGACATTCCGATCAGACTCGGTATCTCGGTAACTCAAGACACTTCGACAGGTTAAAACAAGACCAGAAACACCGCCCGAAGGTGCCGACAAATCCCGATAGGAGCTGCACATATCTCTTTCTCAGGGCACACTCAGATTGTCTAAACTTCCGGTAGGCCAGCCTAGAGTTGCCCCTGGTAGCCACCGGCGGCTGACGGTTTGGACCAACACTCAGAGGAGCACTGGCCCGGGGGGGTTAAAATAAGATGACCCTTGAGTCTGCAGAACCCAAGGGAACGAAAAGGCCAGGTGGCAAATGGTAAAACCAAGGTTGGGCATTGCTGGACAAGCTTTAATCAAGGCGAAATATCAAGGGGTTCCCATTATAACCCAACCGCGTAAGGAACGCAAAATCCGGGAACATAACACCGATATGACGGAAACTAGGGCGGCAAGAGTGGAACAAAACACTAGGCGAGAGACCGAGCCTTCCACCCTTTACCAAGTGTATAGATGCATTAAGATAACATGGCAATATAATGCTATCCCAACAAGTAAATAAATGATGTTCCAACAAAGAACGGCCTCCAATCTTCACCTACAACTAGCAACGCTATAAGAGGGGCTGAGCAAAGCGGTAACATAGCCAATCAACGGTTTGCTAGGACATGGTGGGTTAGAGTTTCAACATGGCAATTTGGGAGGCTGACAAGCAACAGGTAGGCATCGTAGCATTGGCATAGCAAAGAGCGAGCAAACTAGCATAGAAAAGATAGTAGTGATTTCGAGGGTGTGATCATCTTGCCTGCACAGTTGTCAGAATTGACTGGATCCTCAAAAGCACACTCAACGGGCTCCTCGGTAGCGAACTCGTCTCCCGGCTCTACCCAAACAAGACAAACAAGCAACAAGGATACAATCAACCACGTGCAAGAACAAGCAATATGATGAAATGATGATATGCTATGCGGGATGCGATGCGGGATGCAAAATGCAAGATATGACAGGAAATGCATGAACCTGGCCTCAACTTGGAATTCCAAGGGTGCCACTGGAAAGATGAGATGAAATCGCTTGAAAACGATATAAAGAACGCCGGAATCGGAGTTACGGTTTGGAAATGGCAAGCGTTTTAAGAATGACACCAGTCTGCGATTTACAGCAAGTAGGCATCTAAATGCAATGAGATGAACATGCTAAAGCCACCAAACATGACAACCAAATACATGGCAGGGATGCACACAAGATGCTTAACAAAATACTAGCACTGAGCCTCGGCCAATTCATCCATTATGAGGTTCAAACAAGCATGTCAAAAACGCAAATGCAAAAGAGATCTCAGACTTAGTGAAATTAACACTTGTCTGAAATTTCAGATCACAAAGCCCTCTTCAGAGCAGCAAAACAACATGATACATGGCCTGATTAGGACAAGTAAGAACATGGCATGGAGATACTCAACAAGCTTAACAGAAGTCCCAAAGTGACCTGGGGCCAAAAGGGATCACAAAATATACTAACGGGCACACGAACATAGCTAAAACACAATCAGTTTTCAGACTTAGTGAAAACTGAGACATGCTGAAATATAACTCACGAAGGCATGTAAACGAGCTCGATGCACTCACTACGGTGCAAGTAATGGCAAGGCACGCATACATCAATTAAGAAGGCACAAAATGCTAGCTAGACATGGCAAGAACAAAGGCATGGCATGCACAGATCAACTACAATAGCATCGGCAAAATCGCAAACGAGTTGACGATCTGCCCAGATTCACAACGAAGCAAAAGTAGAGCTCGATTGACTCAAGCTAGGGTGCTCCATAATTGCAAACAAAGACATGGATGGATAGAGCATAACATGATTAACAAAACTCCTTTACTAATCATCCTCAAAAGAGGCACGGATCACTAGGAAACAAGCTGAACACATGGCATCATGAACTAAAATATCCCAGACTTAGTGAAAACAAGTCCCTGAAAACAGATTTACCGGGTGCCTCACTTTGCAAGCTTGCACAAGTCACCACACACATCCTAAAAATGCATGGGTTGCACCTCGGGAAAGAAGACAAAATGCTTAACAAAACATATGAATGACTCACAGGCATATCATGCACATAATAATCATGGCAAAAATGACAAAAGTCTAAGATGAACTAGCAGATCTGACAATTAACTCATGAAGCCTCCTTCTAACAGCATTTTGGGCATCAAGATGAACTCAAAAATGAAAATGACGCAATGGAATGAAATGATGTACTCGTCGAGGCGAACATTTTGATATACTATATGTCCAAAACAGAGCTACAGATGCGGAGATACGGCCGGTCAAAGTATGCACAAATATCAGGAGGAGAGGGGAAAAAGTCAACCCAGATCTAGGGTTACTGTAGCAGCGGATCGGGAGCATTGTAGCAGCGGATCGGATCTGAGCTCGCCGGAGGACTCGCCGGCGTCGATGGCTCGTGGTGGCCGGAGTTCGCCGTGAGGCGGCCGGAGAGGGCCGGATCCGGGGCCGGGCCGGTGAGGCGGGGGTGAGGAGGAGGACAGCGGGGCCGGGCGGTGAGGAGGCGCGCTCGGGCGCGGTCGCCGGCGCGCTTGGCGGCACGGAACGCCGGACGACGAGGGGCGCGGCTGGCCGGACTTAGGAGCTCGCCGGCCG
>NC_041380.1:1337652-1344849 GCF_002162155.2 Triticum dicoccoides
CGCTGGGTGGCGGCGGCGGAATCCGGACGTTGTCCGGCTAGGCTCCGGACATGTCCGTCGGCGCGGAGATGTTTTTTTTAGGGTTGGACGGGGGGAGATCCGAGATCTGAAAAAGGGGGGGTATTTTTAGGCATAAGTGGAGGTAGGAGAGTCCAAATGAGGTGCGGTTTTCGGCCACGCGATCGTGATCGAACGCTCTAGGACATGGAGCAGAGTTTGGTGGGTTTTGGGCCAAAATGGAGGGGTGTTGGGCTGCAACACACACGAGGCCTTTTCGGTCCCTCGGTTAACCGTTGGAGTATCAAACAAAGTCCAAATGATACGAAACTTGACAGGCGGTCTACCAGTAGTAAACCAAGGCCGCTTGGCAAGTCTCGGTCCAATCCGGAAATGTTTAATCCCCACACACGAAAGAAAGCTAGAAATGACCACCGGAGGAGAACGAAGCGCCGAAATGCAAAGCGGACAACGGGGAAAATGCTCGAATGCATGAGATGAACACGTATGCAAGTGCAATACACATGATGACATGATATGAGATGCATGAAAACGAAAACAACACACGGAAACAAAGACCCGAACCCGAGAAATAAATATAACTTAACACCGGAAACGGCAAGAGTTGGAGTACAAATTGGGAAAATTACATCCGAGGTGTTACACCTGACTCGCCGGAGGAGGAGGAGGAGGAGGAGGAGGAGGCGGAGGCGTGCAGTTCGGAAGGTTGATGAGGTCCTTCCGCCATAGGCATGGAGTCTTCAGAGCAGAACCCAGCAGAGTCTTCCCTTCACTGGTAGGGTGGTCAAGCTGGAGGTCCCCAAATCCCTCCGTTATTTCATCGACCATCACCCTAGCATATCCTTCTGGAATCGGACGGCAGTGAAAAGTTGCGCCGGGTTCAGTAGGAAAAACAGAGCCAACAGCCTCCTTGACCTTCATATTAATCCATTGCGTCATAAGGTGGCAATTTTGAGACTCCGTGATAGCATCCACAGGATAGCTGGCAGGAGCCGTCAAGACATGCTCCGGCTGAAGCAGCTCGGTGGAAGCCATGCTGCTTCTCTGCTGAGATGGCGGGGTAGCTTCGGGGGAAGCTTCGGTAGTTCATTTGCTGCGATTTGCTTCTCGTTCCTCTGTCGCTTGTACCCTAGCGTGCAGCGCCTATAGTTGGGTCTGCTCCACTTTCTTCCTCCTCTCGTGGCATTTGTAACCGCCTGCGTCCGGAAACCCAGCCTTCCACGGAATGGATCCTGGCGTGCCTCGTGTCCATCCAGGGTGCTCAGGATTCCCGAGGGCCATTGTAAGCTCGTCGTTCTCTCTGTCTGGAAAGAACGTCTCTTGCTGTGTTGCTTCGATATAATGCTGAAGCTTCTTGACTGGTATTTCCATTTGATCGTCCATCCAAATGCACTTCCCTGATACAGGGTCCAAGGATCCGCCAGCCCCGAAGAACCAAGTCCGGCAACAGTCTGGCCAGTTAATTGTCTCTGGTTCGATCCCTTTATCAACCAGATCATTCTCAATCTTGGCCCACTTAGGCCGGGCTACGAGGTAGCCACCTGACCCCTTGCGATGGTGATGCTTCTTCTTCGCAGCATTTTGCTTGTTTGTCGCCGACATCTTCTTACTCTTTTCTGATGTCTTGTGGGCCACAAATGCGGGCCAGTGATCCCTGATCTTCTCATATCTGCCCTTGAATTCTGGTGTCTCTTTTTTATCGACAAACTTATTCAGTTCTTTCTTCCACCTCCTGAATAGTTCTGGCATCCTCTTAAGAGTAAAAGACTTGATTAATTGCTCTTTAACTGGCTTCTCCGGATCATCCTCTGGCGGTAGGGTGAAATTTGACTTCAGCTCAGTCCAAAGATCATTTTTCTGCATATCATTGACATAAGACACGTCAGGGTCTTCTGTAGCCGGCTTTAACCATTGCTAGATGCTGATCGGGATCTTGTCCCTAACCAGAACCCCGCACTGAGCAACAAATGCGCTCTTTGTCCGGGGGGGTTCAATCGGTTGGCCGTCGGGCGCGATTGCTATGGTCTCAAACTTTTCATCCGAGCTCAACTTTTTCCTTGTGCCTCGTCTCTTTACCGAAGTTGTGCTCGATCCGGTGGGCTAGAAAAAAGAACAAAGACTTAATTAATATATGTACATACCAAAACAATGAATGCATCAATTAGCTAGTCAGCACAGGCTTAACTAATATATATACCTGGCCGGACTCGGTTCGGTCACCGGAGACGTCATCACGGTCTCCTTCTTGCACCGGCATTGGGTCACCGGAGCCGTCCTCACAGTCTCCTTCTTGCACAGGCATTAGGTCACCGCAGCCATCATAATCATAGCCAGCTGCTTCCAGGCCATCGGTGTCGTTGAGAAACAACGAGCTGACGTCATCACTTCCTCGTGCGATTATGTCCCCCAACAACTCTTCTTGTACTTCGTCTCGGGCGGTGTTCATAGTTTCTACAAATATTTACAACATGACAATTATTATTCAAACATGACAGATGGATATATTAGTGGCAAACGTAGAATCTTATATCTTATATCTTATATTTACTAATTGAAGGCACCTTTTAAGATCTCTAATTAATCCACATCATCAAAATTAATTACACCGTTAGATTGTAGAATTAACGTACATGATAAAAAGACAAACTTACGTAACACAAATGTCTCCGTCTCACAAAAAGGACATTTGTCACGTCCTGATATAAAAAACAAATAAAGCCGATGAAAAAAGGAAAGCCTCCGTCCATAAAAGGTCCAACGTAGAAAAGGGAAAGAAATCAAGATGACCTGACTGATTACCCGCACCTTTAAAGTTCTCATCTATTCGCTCTAAATGAAAAAAAAGGGAGAGCCTCATGTCAAACAAAGGAAAGCCTCTATACGTCCATAAAAAGTCAAACGTAAAAGAGGAATAAAATCCACATGACCCGGCTGATTAACCAAGCCATTCAAATTCTCTTATTTTTTAGATGAAGTTCTCTCATAATCGTAATAATGCATGCGGTCCCGTCCCACAGAAAAGGCATATTCCACCCGAAAAAAAGGCATATACCACGTCCAACATTAATGGTGTCAAGAACAGCTCAAAAAATTTAATGGTGTACAAAACAAATAAAGCATATATTCATTTACGCAGAAAAAAATGATCACGTGAAAAAAGAAAGAGTCCCAAAAGATTGCTATCCACGCAGATGGCTCCTCTCCTCCGGTCCTCCCTATCTCTCTCTTCCTGTAAACCATACAAAAGAAGAAGAAAACCTCTTGGATACTAACCTCCTCCACAATCACGCGGGGATGGACGAGTTCGATCTTGCAGCCATGCCCATGTTCTGCTGAACGCCTCCAGTCGTAGCTGCAAGGCGGATCGATGTGCCCATGTCTGCCTCTATGCGAGCTCTCCGCGTCATCTGCAGATCTGGCACATCAGCGGTGGACGTGGTGAATATTTCCACAACCCCCAATGTCTACTGGGCCATGGGACGGTGGTACGCCAGCCTTAACTTTGATCGACAATATTAGTCTAAGTTATCACAGGTAGGTTGAGCGATGAGCCAATTATGTTTCAAATCAGATCCGTTTTTCTGTGGTATGGTATTTGCAAGGATCAATTTTTTGGTATTACCTTCAATGTCAAAGAGAACAGATGTGGACCTGCAATAATTTGCATGTACAGAGATAGACACACCGAGGATTCATAATGCAAGTACTGGATTGACCTGCTTAGATTGATGATCAGTGTGCCTATATAAATAGAATTCATAGTTGGACAGAACATGCATACACCAAAATGTGCGTTCCTTCAAGCATTTCCTGTTCGAGCTAGCCAATGCTACATCGATTCTTATTCACTTTAGATATGTAGATTAACCTTACTTTCTCACGCGTCTATAAATCATTTGCAATTCTGTTTATGTAGAGATGAGGAGGCATGCCGATGGGAGTCGATTTGCAGTCGTCGCTGGTGAAGCCGCCAAGTAGGGGCGCTGCAGGGGACGGCCCTCTGGACTTAGACATTGTTTGGGGTCAGTCTGTCAGCAGCCATTCATGCCCTAACTTATCAGGCAAGTAATCCTAATTTCGTACTTTGCTATTGTAGTGATTGTTGATAATAGTAGCAGAAGTGATTGAACCTTCAATATAGCACGTTCTAGAATATGTGTCATCTATAAAATAGTCTCCTAATCCATCTAAGCTCCAGGAAATGATTTTCCAGGACGCTTTATAAGCGTTAAATAATACAGTGTCATGGAAAGGTTTTCGCCGGCGCTGTTTGACAGTAGGATTTATTATCGTCCATTTCATGCTTCTCGATTGAAGGAGTCTTCTTGATTGTTGACAGAAGGAGTTCAGGGCTGCTTGCGCTTATGACATGGGATGATGGTGGTGTATGTAGCTCCAACCAAACTCCAACCCCTCGAAAACTCAACTTCAGGCGTTTGGGTGACCCTTGGTGATCAGCTGATGCAAACAATTAACGGATTGACACTTGAATGTTTGGATACTTGGATTGTGGCACATTTATAATTCGGCAGAACATGCATATACACCAACTAGCTCAATTGTTTTCTTCATGCAATTATTAACATGCACTAATGAAGCACTAATATAAGACAGTGTGATCAGCGTACTTCTTGGCATCCCCTAACTTTGTTACAAAAGTAAGTGGTTGTTGATGTAAATTGGCACCAAGGCAATTTTGAGATATTAAGGTAGAGCATAAATCTGTAGCTATTTCTGGATTTTTTTTTTGGTAACATTCTGTTTGTGGTTTCTCATGTAGCAATGTCATGGTTGTATTTGATCTTTGGCAAGCTCACGATGTAGGGACTTCCAAGGTGATGTCCAATCTTTTGCATTGCAGGTGATAGAGTAAGCTCACCTAATATTTAGGAAACGGCACCATACACTTGGTTGGCATTTCTTTTTTTCTTTGTACATTATTTTTGTGCGGAACCTTCTGTTCAACTAGAAAAGTTTAATAGGATAACTAACTACAAAATCTTTCCTACCATCTCACAACTTTTTCATGTATCCAACTCGGCAACTAAGTTACAAATTAATATGTTGGCTTTCAAATACATCAGTTTAATTCAAGGTTTCCTTAGTTAATCAAAATTTCATGCTTCTTATCAAGATTGTGAAGAAGCACTAGAAAGTGCAGGTTTATATGCAACATGATTGATATGTTATCCAGAGCAGATCAAGGAGAAGTGAGCTGCTCGAAATCCATTGACAGTAAGACTCCGTAAACTATTTCCATATCCATAACAACTGCAGTCTACCTCCCCGTAGTAATTAATAAGTATAATCTTCAAATATGTGTATTGCTATTTTTGTCACAACTTTAACTAATGGCTTTCATGTACTTTAGGAACATGTAAGATTTACGTGTCATCACTACCTACGAAAAGGGGAGAAATCAAGGACTAGAAAAGAATACTTGCTAAAGCCCAATATTACATGTTAAATATATTGTACTTCGAGAATCGTAGATTTCATATAGTTAGTTGATCATATATTGGAATTATGCAATACAATCTTCTATATAAAGTAAATATGTTGGTGTTCAAATGATGTATGAAAAAAATTCATGTAAAATTTTAGTAGACTGGATAACATATATGTTTTTCAATATTAATTTTAAGCCACTTATAATTAGAATTATCATATAAATATGCAAAGTTTGTGAAGTTATCATGACTACAACTATTTTTTCGGATACATGTCTGATTTCATGACAAACTTATGTCAATAAACATCTGGGCTATGAGTGAACACATCATAATTGAAAGAACACAACATATCTTGAAGTTCTTCGCCAGCATTTAATTACCTAATTCTGAAGTATTGAACGAGTATTTATTCATGTGTGTTGTATATGACGAAAACATTACAAGATAATAAAATTTTATCTAAAACTGCATATTTCGTTACATATTTCCTATCCCAAAAATATAAGTACAATCAATGTTTAATCACTTTTTACTAAGTATAACTACATATAATGCTAGCCCGTGCAGAAGCACGGGTTGATGACTAGCTAATATTAATTAGTGGCCTCGACGCTGCTTCTCTAGGGTTTGGGGTGGCCTCGACGCTGCTTCTCTAGGGTTTGGGGTGGCCTCAACAACGCTTCAAGGATAAAAAGAAGAGGAAGAAGAAAAAAAAGAGGAGAAGAAAGAAAGAACTCCTATTCTTTCTTCTCCTCTTTTTTTTATCAGGAACGAGGGTCGTCGAGGGTCACCGAGCAGTAGAGGAAACCCTAAATAGCAAGTATCATGGTTGTGAGATACATGTGGCTGTCGGTGTCGGACACTACATCCACGTCCCACAAGTGACGTGGGCTTCGTGTTGAAGTTATCGGGAGGTGGTATATATATCGACCCCCCCTCATGTTGAAGTTATCGGGAGGGGGTATATCAACCCCCCCTCGTGTTGAAGTTATCGGGAGGGGTATATCGACGACGACAGACCCGATAAAACATAAGAATACGAAGAACAAAATAAAAAGAGGAGAAGAAGAAAGGAATAGAGGAGAAGATCGTAGAAAAAAAAGAAGAAAAAAAGAGGAGAAGTAGAAAGGAATAGAGGAGAAGAAGAAAAAATAGAATTTTTTTCTATTTGTTCTTCTTCTCCTCTATTCCTTTCTTCTTCTCCTCTTCCTTTTCTTCCTCTCCTCTTCCTCTCCTCTTCCTTTTCTTCCTCTCCTCTTCTTCTCCTTTTTCTCTTCTTATTTTCCTTTGTCCTCTCCTAAATATTTAAAACTTTTCTAGAAATGAAACTAACCTAAAATGTACTAAATCAGATAAGCTAACCTAAAGTGTATTTAAATCTAACTTTTGCATATATGAACATATATACGCAGAGAACATACAAACATATATACATTTTCATAAAAAAGAAAAATACAAAATACAAACATAAATATGAAAAAAAATCTGACAAGAAGCAATATACACAATATATATACTGACATATATACATAATATACACAAAGAAGCAATATACACAAGCATATAATATATGAAAAAAACAGAGGAGGGGCGCCGGCCGAACCAACGGAGGGGCAGGGCGACGGCGACGGGCGGGGCAGGGCGACGGTGACGGGCGGGCCGGGGCGACGGCGACGGGCGGGGTAGGACAACGGCGACGGGCGGGGCAGGTGCGACAGCGACGGGC
>NC_041380.1:1345685-1346889 GCF_002162155.2 Triticum dicoccoides
GCAGGGCGGCGAGCGGGGACGACGTCGGGCGAGGGCACCGCCAACGGTGAGCGGGCGGCTAGGGGAGGCGACGGTGACGTCAGGGCAGGGGCCGACGTCGAGGTGCAGCGCAGCAGCCTGGCGGCGTTGGAGAAGTATGCCGGGTGGGATGGAATTTCCCAAGTGTTTTTTTTTGAAAGCTAATTTCCCAAGTGTTTGGTTATATAGGAAAGGCTTTGGTCCCGGTTCGTGGCAAAAACCGGGACCAATGCCCTGGGGCCATCAACCGCGACCAAAGGCCTCTTTTCAGCAGCCCAAAGGGCGGGAAGCGGCGACCTTTGGTCCCGGTTGGTGGCACCAACCAGGACTAAAGGGGGGCATTGGTCTCGGTTTGAGCCACGAACAGGGACCAATGGCCCGCTTTAGTCCCGGTTGGAGCCACCAACTGGGACCAAAGGCCTGGCGCGGTGCAGCGGGAAGTTTAGTCCCACCTCGCTAGCCGAGAGAGCTCAGCACCTGTTTATAAGCTGCGTTGCGGCTCAGGTGCTGAGCTGCTCTCTAATATGCAGGCAGTACTTGCCTACCCTTGTCACTGCCTTGTTGGGCCTACTGGGCCTGCGGGCCTGCATCTTGGCCCATGTACAGATGGGTTTCTAGTCGTATGCAGGCCGTGTGGCCCAATAGGTGGCATATTTATTTTTTCCAGTATTTGTTTTGTTTTTTGAATTATTTATTTTCTTTTGATTCTTGCTTTATTTTTTTATTATTTTTGCTTTTAGTTTTAGAAAAATTATAAACTTTCTGTTAGTGCCATTAGTTTTCAAATTTGAATAGTTAAAATTTGAATTCTTTGAATTTTATGTGAATCACAAGTTTGTGATTAACTTTACTAGAAAAATAGTTTTTTTCCAGTTTTTGTTTTGTTTTGTTTTCTGTATTGTTTATCTTCTTTTGTTTTTTGCATTATTTTTTAATTCTATTTTGCTTTTAGTTTTACAAAAATTATGAACTTTCTGTTAGTGCCACTAGTTTTCAAATTTGAAAACACTTTTTTTGTTTTTTTTCTTTGTTGCTTTATTTATTTTATTTTGTTTCAACTTACAACAAAATACTTATTGTTGCAATTTTTTTCCAGTTTTTTTGTTTTGTTTTCTGCATTATTTATTTTCTTTTGTTTTTTGCTTTATTTTTTAATTCTCTTTGCTTTTAGTTTTAGAAACATTAT
>NC_041380.1:1347303-1354521 GCF_002162155.2 Triticum dicoccoides
CTTATTGTTGATATTTTTATTTTTTTCTAGATTTTTTGTTTTGTTTTCTGCATTATTTATTTTCTTTTGTTTTTTGTTTTTTGTTTTAATTCTTTTGGTTTTGGGTCAGCAAAATTATAAACTTTCTGTTAGTGCCATTAGTTTTAGAAAAATTATAAACTTTATGTTAGTGCCATTGGTTTTCAAATTTGAATAGTTAAAATTTGAATTCTTTGAAATTTGTGTGAATCACAAGTGTGTGATTAACTTTACTAAAAAAATAAACATATATGCACCTATAGAGAAAATTCGACCTAAATTCATAGTTTTCAAATGAACTCTGAAAAAGTTGGCATAGCATACTCGTGTGTTACAAAGTTGGCATGGTATCATCATAATAGTTGCCGGAGAAAGTCTTCACTTTTTCTTCGCTTGTGTCATTTGCTTATTGCGCCGTAACCATGGATAATCTTCATCGTTTATCAGGATGCTTGGGTCAGTCCCGACATTGAAGGGAGGAATTTCATGAAACTTTTCATAATCTTCAGACATGTCTGTCTTGCCATCCACTCCAAGGATATCCCTTTTTCCTGAAAGAACTATGTGGCGCTTTGGCTCATCGTATGATGTATTCGCTTCCTTATCTTTTCTTTTTCTCAGTTTGGCAGACATGTCCTTCACATAGATAACCTATGCCACATCATTGGCTAGGACGAACGGTTCGTCAGTGTACCCAAGATTTTTCAGATCCACTGTTGTCATTCCGTACTATGGGTCTACCTGTACCCCGCCTCCTGAGAGATTGACCCATTTGCACTTAAACAAAGGGACCTTAAAATCATGTCCGTAGTCAAGTTCCCATATGTCCACTATGTAACCATAATATGTGTCCTTTCCGCTCTCGGTTGCTGCATCAAAGCGGACACCGCTGTTTTGGTTGGTGCTCTTTTGATCTTGGGCGATCGTGTAAAATGTATTCCCATTTATCTCGTATCCTTTGTAAGTCAATACAGTCAAAGATGGCCCCCTGAAAAATAAGTACAACTCATCACAAACAGTGTTGTCACCTCTGAGACGTGTTTCCAACCAACTGCTGAAAGTCCTGATGTGTTCACATGTAATCTAGTCGTCGCACTGCTCTGGGTGTCTGGAGCGTAGACTGTTCTTGTGTTCATCGACATACGGGGTCACCAAGGTAGAGTTCTGTAGAACTGTGTAGTGTGCTTGAGACCAAGAATATCCGTCCTTGCATATTATTGAGTCACTTCCAAGAGTGCCTTTTCCAGTCAGTCTCCCCTCATACCGCGATTTAGGGAGACCTATATTCTTAAGGCCAGGAATGAAGTCAACACAAAACCCGATAACATCCTCTGTTTGATGGCCCATGGAGATGCTTCCTTCTGGCCTAGCGCGGTTACAGACATATTTCTTTAGGACTCCTATGAACCTCTCTAAGGGGAAAATATTGTGTAGAAATACGGGCCCCAGGATGACAATCTCGTCGACTAGATGAACTAGGACGTGCGTCATGATATTGAAGAAGGATGGTGGGAACACCAGCTCGAAACTGACAAGACATTGCGCCACATCACTACTTAGCCTTGGTACGATTTCTGGATCGATCACCTTCTGAGAGATTGCATTGAGGAATGCACATAGCTTCACGATGGCTAATCGGACGTTTTCCGGTAGAAGCCCCCTCAATGCAACCGGAAGCAGTTGCATCAAAATCACATGGCAGTCATGAGACTTTAGGTTCTGAAACTTTTTCTCTATCATATTTATTATTCCCTTTATATTCGACGAAAAGCCAGTCGTGACCTTCATACTAAGCAGGCATTCAAAGAAGATTTCTTTCTCTTCTTTCGTAAGAGCGTAGCTGGCAGGACCTTTATACTGCTTCGGAGGCATGCCGTCTTTTTCGTGCAAATGTTGCAGGTCCTCCCGTTCCTCAGGTGTATCTTTTGTCTTCCCATACACGCCCAAGAAGCCTAGTAGGTTCACGCAAAGGTTCTTTGTCACGTGAATCACGTCGATTGAAGAGCGGACCTCTAGGTCTTTCCAGTAGGGTAGGTACCAAAATATAGATTTCTTCTTCCACATGGGTGCCTGTCCCTCAGCATCATTCGGAACAGCTAGTCCGCCGGGACCCTTTCCAAAGATTATGTGTAAATCATTGACCATAGCAAGTACGTGATCACCGGTATGCATGGCGGGCTTCTTCCGGTGATCCGCCTCGCCTTTGAAATGCTTGCCTTTCTTTCGACATTGATGGTTGGTCGGAAGCAATCGACGATGGCCCAGGTACACATTCTTCCTGCATTTGTCCAGGTATATACTTTCAGTGTCATCTAAACAGTGCGTGCATGCGTGGTATCCTTTGTTTGTCTGTCCTGAAAGGTTACTGAGAGTGGGCCAATCGTTGATCGTCATGAACAGCAACGCCTTTAGGTTAAATTCCTCATGTCTCTGCTCATCCCACGTATGTACACCGTTTCCATTCCACAGCTGTAAAAGTTCTTCAACTAATGGCCTTAGGTACACATCAATATCATTGCCGGGTTGCTTAGGGCCTTGGATGAGAACTGGCATCATAATGAACTTCTGCTTCATGCACATCCAAGGAGGAAGGTTATACATACATAGAGTCACGGCCAGGTGCTGTGATTGCTGCTCTGCTCTCCGAAAGGATTAATGCCATCCGCGCTTAAAGTAAACCATACGTTCGTTGGGTCCTTTGCAAACTCATCCCAGTACTTTCTCTCAATTTTTCTTCACTGCGACCCGTCAGCGGATGCTCTCAACTTCCCGTCTCACTTCTGATCCTCACTGTGCCATCGCATCAACTTGGCATGCTCTTCGTTTCTGAACAGACGTTTCCACTGTGGTATTATAGGAGCATACCACATCACCTTCGTAGGAACCCTCTTCCTGGCGGGCTCGCCGTTAACATCACCAGGGTCATCTCGTCTGATCTTATACCGCAATGCACCGCATATCGGGTGAGGGAGTCCTGGATTAGGGGGTCTCCGGACAGCCAGATTATATCCTTTGGCCGGACTGTTGGACTATGAAGATACAAGATTGAAGACTTCATCTTGTGTCCGGATAGGACTCTACTTGGCATGGAAAGCAAGCTAGGTCTTCTCCTTTGTAACCGACCTTGTGTAACCCTAACCCTCTCCGGTGTCTATATAAACCGGAGGGTTTTAGTCCTAGGACACAACAGCCACAACATACAATCATACCATAGGCTAGCTTCTAGGGTTTAGCCTCTCTGATCTCCTGGTAGATCTTCTCTTATACTACCCATACCATCAATATTAATCAAGAAGGACGTAGGGTTTTACCTCCATCAAGAGGGCCCGAACCTGGGTAAAACATTGTGTCCCTAGTCTCCTATTACCATCTGGCCTAGACGCACAGTTCGGGAACCCCTACCCGAGATCCGCCGGTTTTGACATCGACATTGGTGCTTTCATTGAGAGTTCCTCTGTGTCGTCACCTTTAGGCCCGATGGCTCCTCCGATCATCAACAACGATGCGGTCCAGGGTGAGACCTTTCTCCCCAGAAAGATCTTCGTGTTCGGTGGCTTTGCACTGCGGGCTAATTCACTTGGCCATCTGTAGCAGATTGAAAGCTACGCCCCTGGCCACCAGGTCAGATTTGGAAATTTGAACTACACGGCCGACATCCGCGGAGACTTGATCTTCGACGGATTCGAGCCACAGCCGGGCGCGCCGCACTGTCACGATGGGTATGGCCTAGGTCTGTCGTCGAACAGTTCCCTAGAGGCCGCGCCCATATCAGCTCCGACCCTTAGCTCGGAGCCAACTGCGCCAACCGAGGACGGATGGCTAGACACCGCCTGGGGGGTTGCAGTCTCAACGGCGATCGAGCCGAACACCAGCCTAATCCTCTACGAAGCCCGTGACTCCAAGGTGCCGGACTCTTTTCCAAACTCCGAACCTTCCGCTCCCCTGCCAATCGAATCCGATTGGGCGCCGATCATGGAATTCACCGCCGCGGATATCTTTCAGCACTCGCCCTTCGGTGGCATACTGTATTCACTAAGGTCTCTCTCTTTGTCAAGAGAGCCCTGGCCGGACTATGGCCAACAGGATTGGGATGCGGACGACGAAGAAATTCGACGCCCACCCACCACCTACTTCGTAGCCACTTTCGATGATTTAACCGGCATGCTCGACTTCGACTCCGAAGACATCGACGGTATGGACAACGATGTAGGAGAAGAACATGAACCAACACCTATAGGGCACTTGTAAGCCACCTCGTCATATGACATATACATGGTGGATACACCCAAAGATGGCAATGGCGACGAGATAGCGGAGGATGACCCTTCCAAGAAGCAACCCAAGCACTGACGTCAGCGGCGCTGCTCTAAGTCCCGCCAAAGCAAAAGTGGTGATACCGGCACAGGAGATAATAATACTCTAGATAGTGCCGAAGACAACAACAATCCCCTCCAGCAAGATTTAGAACAGGAGAATGGAGGAGCCAGCCCTCCTGAGAGAGCAGTAGATGGAGAAGAGGAGGATGATAATCACATGCCCCCCTCCGAAGACGAGGCAAGCCTAGGGGACGATGAATTTGCCGTATCAGAGGATCCCGTCGAACAAGAACGCTTCAAGCGCCGGCTTATGGCCACGGCAAATAGCGTTAAGAAAAAGCAGCAGCAGCTTCAAGCTGATCAGGATCTGCTAGCTGACAGATGGACTGAAGTTCTCATGGCCGAGGAATATAAACTCGAGCGCCCCTCCAAGAGTTACCCAAAGTGCAGGTTGCTACCTCGACTGGAGGAAGAAGCGTATGATACGGCTGATCAGCCACCTCGTGGCCGCGATAGAGAGGCATTGCAGCCAAAAACTCAGCCTCCACCCCGACGCCATTCAAATAAAAAGGGATGAGGAGATATGCCATACCTGCGAGACATATTGGAGGACAAAGCAAAGCATGCAAGATAGATCTACGGATCACGAGGGCGCACCACTCTGCGAGACGATAAACGTCTCGCCGAATACAGTAAAAGCAAATCGGGTCGGGCCGAACACAGCAGGCAAGACCCATTCGAGGTGAGTCGCGATATAGCCCAATACAGAGGCGCTGCACACCCCTTATGCTTCACAGACGAAGTAATGGATCATGAAATCCCAGAAGGTTTCAAATCTGTAATATTGAATCATACGACGACACTACAGATCCTGCGGTATGAATCAAGGATTTCCTCCTTCACATCCACATGGCCCGCAGTGATGACTTACACGCAATCAAATACCTCCCACTAAAGCTCAAAGGACCAACGCGGCATTGGCTTAACAGCTTGCCAGCAGACTCCATTAGCTGTTGGGAATATCTAGAAGCCGCATTCCTCGACGACTTTCAGGGCACTTATGTGCGACCACCAGACGCCGATGACTTGAGCGACATAATTCAGCAGCCAGAAGAGTCGGCCAGACAATTCTTGACTCGGTTCCTTACAAAGAAAAATCAAATCATCGACTGTCCGGATGCAGAGGCCTTAGCGGCTTTCAAACACAACATCCGAGACGAGTGGCTAGCCCGGCACCTTGGTTAGGAAAAGCCGAAATCTATGGCAGCCCTCACGACACTCCTGACCCGCTTTTGCGTGGGAGAAGACAGCTGGCTGGCTCGTAGTATTAACATATCAAAGAACAATGTTACTTCGGATACCAAGGACGGCAATAGCAGGTCACGTCGCAACAAACATAAGCGCCGCATTAACAGCGATAATAACAAGGATATGTCAGTCAACCCGGATTCAAAGCCTCTAAATCCGGTCAGCGGAAAAAGCCATTCAAACAAAGTACGCCGGGACCGTCCAGGTTGGACCGTATACTCGATCGCTCGTGTCAAATACACGACACCCCAGACAAGCCAACCAATCACACCACCAGGGACTGTTGGGTGTTCAACCAGGCCGACAAGTTAATTGCCAAAAACAATGACAAGGGGCCGCATAGCGATGACGAAGGGGAATCCCGGTAGCCACACACCGGAGGACAGAAGAGGTTTCCCCCACAAGTGCGGATGGTGAACATGATATACGCAACCCACATCCCCAAGAGGGAGCGGGAGCGTGCGCTCAGGGACGTATATGCGTTGGAGCCAGTCGCCCCAAAGTTCAACCCTTGGTCCTCCTGTCCGATCAACTTCGATCGCATGGACCACCCTACTAGTATCCGTCATGTCGGATTCGTAGCACTGGTCCTAGACCCAATCATTAACGGATTTCACCTCACTCAAGTCCTTGTGGATGGTGGCAGCAGCCTGAACCTGCTTTATCAGGACACAGTGTGCAAAATGGGTATAGACCCCTCAAGGATCAAACAAAAAAACGACCTTTAAAGGCGTCATTCCAGGCATAGAGGCCCATCGCACAGGCTCAATTACACTGGAAGTGGTCTTCGGATCCCCGGATAACTTCCGAAATGAAGAGTTAATCATCGATATAGTCCCGTTCCGCAGTGGTTATCATGCACTGCTCGGGCGAACTGCATTTGCGAGAATCAATGCGATACCGCATTATGCATACCTCAAGCTCAAGATGTCAGGACCTCGCGGGGTTAATACAGTCAATGGAAACACAGAGCGCTCTCTCCGAACAAAGGAGCACACTGCGGCCCTCGCAGCAGAAGCGCAAAAAAGCCTCTCAAGGCAATCCACCAGTTCAGCGTTTCAAAACCAGGACACCTTCAAGCGCGCTCGGAGCAATCGGCAAATAGACCGCCTAGCACGACCCGAGATCGCGTAGCAATGCGCCCCCCACCTCAGTCCCAGCCAAATGGCGAAGCTCATGCCGCGCGTACATAATTATGCATTAAAAATACCATGGGCACAGGTGGGGAGGGGGGCACACCGCGGCACGCCCCAAGACACGGCTTAAACCACACTAGGGGCTTCCCGTTCGGTTATTTTTCTCTTTTTTCAGGACCTTAATCTCTGGAAACCCTGTCTGGCAGCACTATTGCCGAACACATGATGCAGCAACCAAGGAGGCAGAAAGCTACGTCACACCACGGAATTCCCTGGTGGATTACAGTAATGAGCGAAATATTCGATTTAATATCATTCGTCAGCTTGCCCTTGGAAGGGACATAGTTCTACTTTTTGCTTATCACACTCTCTGTATCACCCTACTTTAACGCAATTTTTTGAATAAACAATGCATGACATTACAACTATTATTGCATTCT